>NW_020450598.1:689781-773762 GCF_003343035.1 Apteryx rowi
TGACGTCACGGGGCGGGGCCGCGCGCCCGCCCCGCGGGGAGCGGGGGGAGTACTGGCGCTCGCGCCCCCGCGCGAGGGGCGCCCTTGTGTAAAAGAAGCGTGCACAGAGGGAGCCATGTCCCTGTGCCAACGGGTGTCGTTGTGCAGAACACTGCCCCGGGGGATATAGGAGCGTCCTCGTGCACAGGAGTGTCTTCGTGCGAAACAAGAGTTTGCAGCTGGTATGGGAGCGTCCTTGTGCAAAGGAGAGTCCTCATGCAAAAGAAGCCTGTGGGAACGTCCTTGTGCCAAGGGGTGTCTTCATGGAAAACCATGCACGGGGGCTTTGCAGGAGAGCCGTTGCACACGGGAGAGCCCTTGTGCGGAACACTTCCGTGTGGGATGGGACACCCAGCAAGACAGTCGGTGTGCCGCTGTGCGGAGGTGTGGACATCCCTGCAGCACCATCCCGTCTTGCTGCCGCCCAGGGCAGCAAATACAAATAAGAATTCAGCGGGGGGTGGCTGCATTCAAGCCGTTTACCTCCTAGACCGGCGAATTTAGCTTTTATGATTTTTTTGCATTTTCACGTGCCTTTGTTAAGCAAGTGAAGCGGCAGGCGCAGCACATCCCCCTGCAGCCAGCATCCCAGCCGCTCTTCCCCAAAGGCACCTTGGCTGAGGAGCCCCCAGTTGCTTTCTGAAGCCATTAAAAAAAGAAAAAAATCCAGGTATTTTTTCACTTAGGGTTATGTCCTTTTATTTTACACCTGCTGAAAGAGGTGTGTAATACGTGTACATATAATAAATCCCTCTTTTCTGGGGTTCCAGTAGGTTGCCAGCTATTAGACACTCTTCTTCAAATCCCAGCACCTTGAGTCACGGGATCATCTCCAAATGGCTTATTTCATGGCCATAATTTCACTTTTTATATTCTAGAACTGGAAAGTAAAGAAAACAAGTCCCTGACATACTGAATTTAAATTCCCTGACTTTTCAGCCACTGTCTTCTTCCTCTTTCTGCACGGGACCAGCAGCTATGGGATGAGGGGGAAAAAAAAGCCTTTGGGCTCACTAAAACTGCATGGACTGGTGAAATATCCGACACCGGCCATTTCAAACCCATAACCTAGGCGGTTTTGCTTTCTTTCCAAAGAGCCRGCTTTGGCTAATGCCAAAAAGCAGTTCAAGCACTTTAGAAATTACGGGCACACTAAGGTAGCAGGAAAAATATCCCCATGCTTGGTTGAGCCTGGAAAGCAAATAGTGCTCCCTGCACCGCAGTTCCCTGGCTCCCGTGATCCCCATTAGCGGGTAGAGGAGTTGAGCAGGGCTGGCCAAGGAGGCGAAGGGCAGTGGGGATGGTGGTAAAGTCGCTGCTGGTGCAACCTGCCCCACCAGGCTGGGAAAGGGGACGGAGAGGTGACTTCTGATGACATCCCATAGCTGCCGCGGGAAAAACGAAGCCTACAGCTAGAAAAGCAAAGGGGGAATGGCGTCGAAAAGGGCAGGAGGACGCTGCTGAAATTACAGAAGGGAATCAGCGCAAAGGGAAGCCCCGGAGCAGGTGCAGCTTCAGAGGCGTCAAACGAAATCGGCCCCCTGCTGCCTGGAGGAGCTTCGCCGGATGGAGGGGAAAACGAGATGACCCGCGCAATTTAGGTTATGGACCCAGGTGGCAACACCGCCAACCCAGCCTGGTGGCATGAAGCCCTGGAGCAGCCACCTGCACCGTGCTGCTGGACCAGGAGGGCGTTGCACCCCACCGACAGGCTGCAAATACGGGGTCGGGCGGTTGTGCTGCCCTTTTAGGAAGCTGGTGTCTGTAGTAATAAATACACCAAACAGGGGATGGATTTAATGCACAGCAAACCATGGCGACCACATCCACTGTTCAGGGGCAATGGGGCTATCAGTGTTGAAATACTCCTGGAGCAAAAGCAGCTGGCCAAGGAAATTTGGGGCAGGTGGTGGAGATAAAAAGCCATTGGAGCAGCATTAAAGGCCCTTGCCATCCATGAGAAGAACCAAGCTGCTGGGACTTGCAGGGGTGATTAGTGGGAGCTCTCCGCGCAGATGTGAGCAGCTCCCGGGAGCTGCAAATGGGTCCAGGAGAAACCCAACCGGGTGGCGGGAATTAGGGATTTACAACAAGGCGGTGGCCAGGGTCACTCGGAGAAAGGCAGGTGGACCCCCACGGGAGCTCCTCCTACCTCCCCCTTGTTTTTTCCTGGATTTAATTGGGTTCCTGCTCGTTGCGATGATTAAATTTCCTCTTCCTGGGGCTGGCTCCTCCTGTGCCCAAACTTACGGCCACTGCAACTGTGCACCGCATTTTCGCCGGGGCAAGCAAGACAAAAGCAAGGCCATGGGGCAGACCTGCGGCGCACGCCCCGCATTGCCAAGCCCGGTCCCAAAGCGCCTGCGAGAAGCCGCCCAGAACAGCTTTGCAGTCCTACTCCTCTGCCTTGACCAGTCGTTTCTTATGCATCATTTACCGACTGCACATGAAACGCGCAGTATAACCACTTCAAAGTTACCTTAAGAGCTAATTTATGTTGCATTGCTTTGGCAGGTTTGGGTTTATCAAAGGAAAGCTCCTCAGAGCTGGCTAGCCYGGTTCTCTAATTGAAATGGGGCATTTTGATCTGTTTTTTTGGTGGAAATGTTTTTGGCGGCGCTCGCAGTTGTGGGGTTGCTGCAAACAGTGGGGCTGAGCTTTGCTGATGCTGGGGGTGGAGGGAGCTGCAGGAGGCTGCTTTTACCAGGGCATTGCACAAGCAACAGAGGACCACCATCGCAACGTAATCTAGGGGAACTGCTCCAAAACGTCATTATTTAGCCTCCTTTTTAGCTGGTTTAATGTGTTAATTAGCTATGTATGGTATACCTGACACCGTAATGCACCAGACCATATTCTGTTGAGTAACATAACTTTATTTGCATTTACGCACCAGTGAGATCAAAGCATTATATTGTCTTAGTTAAAATATCTAGCTGACACTTTAAAGTCCAAAAACACTTGTCTCAAAATTTTATTTTTTCCATTGGAACTGCAGAAGTATCAAATCTACTCACCAAAACAGTCCCTGATCCCAACCAGCTGATGTATAAGAAAGGTGATTGCCCTGCTTTCCTGTTAAGTCATTCTTTATTTCAGTTAGACCATGCCAAGGGTAAATCACTCCTTCCTCTATATTCCCCAACAAAGCTTTAATTTACTAATTTTCTCGGCCTTCCAAAACCCACTTCCATTCTCATTCGTTTTAATTATCTACTAAAGAGCTGAAGACTGACAACACTCCTGAGAAGACACTTGGAGGAGATCGTGAAGATCTCTGGACTTGCTCAGGTTGGAGATGGAGATGAGACCCACACATCAAGTGGGTTTGGGGGCAAAAGTGCCTTTCCAGACAAGCTGGCTTCTGGGAATGAGGAGATGTATGTGCATCTAGAGTTTCAGCTCAACAGCCATGTGATCTTTCTGTGGTAAACCCAAATCTCCAAGCAGTAAAATGCAAAACTTAAATTAACTTGAAGCTGTCCACTTCATTTAAAATCAGCAGTTCATGCACAAAGACCGCTGCCCAGCCGAGCTATTTTAAAGGATCTGCTTTCATTCCGCATGGATCAGAAAAATGGAGAATTGGACAAGACCTTGGCATGCTTTCTCATCTGTACAGGTTTGAGATGCGTAGTAAGGTTTGTCTATCCTGCTGCTGCTGGTCGGAGATTTTGTTGCTGCCCATGGCTGGTCTCCCAATATCCCAATATAGTCAGGGTGTCCTCTTTAACGTCTGACCTCAAATCYCTCTGTGGAAAATTGAGCTGATCCCTTTTTACCTGCTCCTCAGCGACCACAGGGAAGGACTGACCTGTTATCATGAAGACACCCTTGTACGTTAGCCCCGAGCCCTGCTCTGCCCTCCTTCTCCACCTTCCTCTAACCTTTCTGCCTTGCCCTTTCTTATTAACATATTACAAAACGGGAGAGAGCCCAAGTTATGCCTTAAACAGGTTGCTCATTAGGAAGGTCCCAGCAGAGCTTTGGAATCCRGCAGGCGAGTTCAACCCCAGGCTATGCCACCCACCGGTTGCGCTATTACAAAAAACCTCCTTATTAAAAACACCAGACTAGGTGTGCTCGTCACAGCCTCTGAAAACCCCCTGGAAAGCATTGCTCAACACCCAGATGAAGCTCAGAGCAATAGGAGGCCTTGGGCCTTGGGCCTTCACCCCAGTTTCATTGCTGTAAGTGGTAGAGATGTAGGCCGCTGGGAGGGCAGTTCATTACTGGTCTCATTACTGGAGGGGAATTGCTGGTGCATTGAGACGTGGCTACGTCCCAGGCGGCTGAACTCGTTCAGATGCCTCCGCATGGGCCATGGGCAGGGTTTGTTTGAAAGCCAACACTGAGAGCTAAGCGAGCTGCTCCCCTAGCTTGCAGTGAGAGCAGAGATGCTGGAAAAATAGCCACGAAAAAAAGAAGCCAAGATCTGGGCTGTCTCAGGCTCCAAAGTTCACGGGCATGGAAAAAGAGTCTCCCACCAGCATCCTTTGACCAGGCACCAGTGTGGGTTATGCTGGGCTTCTGCCTCTGTCCTCTGCCCTGCAACCAACGCTGCTACCCACAGCGGAGAGGCTGTTTCACCTTTGGAAATGTGTCACTCATGCTTCCCCTCTCAGGAACTGCTCAGGAAGTGATACTGGTGAGCAATTAGATCTGAACAGGATGCCCTAATGAGCTCAGGCTTTTATACAACACTGGAAACAATCTTGGAAGAACTCCATGTTAAAGTTCGTTTAAGACTTTCTCTGTCTGTTTCCCTATGGTGTTTCTCAGGCACTTCAGAAAAGCACCTTATGAACTGAATTGTCTTAGTTTGCCTAAGGGGCTGGTCCAGGACATACCTGTGACTTAGCTGCAAGAGCATATCTAGCTCTTTCGGAAAAAGAAGGGCTCATCTTTGCTTTGGGTTGTGATGCTACCTTTGAAATTGCAGCTAGAAGCTCAGCATCTATTTGTCTGAAACGTTGCACTACAACAAAATCCAAAGGACAAATGGATGAGATGAGCACCAAACTTAGCAAGAGCAGGACTCCCCTTGGCTTCAGCAAGCCAATTTCAGAGATTTGGGCTGAAGGGGCAGAAGGATGCTGAAGCTTCAGCTTCCAGCTGAAGTGGTGGCTTGTTGAGTGAGCATTGCTCACGTTCAGTTCTTAAAACCTTACAGACAGGAGTGTATGCCAAGTATTCACAAATCTAAGCCTACCATAAAATCCTGGCCTTCACTGTGAGCGTTAAAATTCCCACTAAGGCCTGGATTTGTTGCAGCCTGTTGCTACGCACTTGGAGTGTACTGAGGGAGTGCATTTCCCATTCTTCTTGGATTTTGGGAGGAGTCCAACAAACCCCTTTGCCCGTATCATGATATAGATTGCCTTCCGGTGCTGGGGAAGAGAGCGCATTGCTGCCAAGGTACACTTAATAGCGCTTCATTAGTACAGCAAACCCAGCAAACTCCCCGGTGTGAGGTCTTCCAGGCCGATCTTCCCCTTTGCGCGAATGAATTACTGCTGCCAATGATTAACGATTGCCCGGGTAAGCGAGATGAGCCTCTTGGCAGCTGGCTGTTTCAGGTCTCCCTCTCGGTTCATGCCGTTTCAAGACAGATACGGTCCTATGGAAATGGGTGGTCAAGCTATTGCTGGCTCTCATGGGAGCAGGGGCTCTTTTCTTCAGCATCTTCATGGCAAGGAGCAAGGCAGGTGAGGAGAGGAGCTCCGGAGCATCGCTGATACAGCCTGCACTTACAGGAATTTGTCCAAAYGCTCTTTGGTTAGGGTGCTTGGTTTTATGACTGGTATAAACTAAATGAACGATTCAGACAAGATTTATTTTGTATGTATAACTTTCCTGCAGACTTGATCTCATTTAAAAACCAATTGCCCACAAAAGTTCCTAATAAATAATTCTCAGTGTATTTCAAATGGGCAAACAAAGCATCATCTTCCTTCTGCTAAACTCCCCAAATGGATTTTTCTGCTTCATTTTCTGAATTAGATTACAACTGAGCTGTAATGAAAGCAGGAGAAATTTACTCCTCTGACACAAGTCTCTGCTGTGGACGTGCATTTAGGCTGGTTGTTTTTGTAGCTGGAGTTTGGAGGATTTTTTTCATTCCTTCCTGGGCCATGCATTGCAACATTACACAAGATCTCCCTCTATTATGATGGCCAAGGGGAAAGCGATAGTTGTCTACGCTACACTGGTAAACCTGTTTTCTTGTTTTGCTTTTCCTTGATACTCCTAGCACAATATCCCCAAAGCCTGTGGAAATGTTTTCCTGGGTAATCATTGCCTTGGAGCAGGTGAACAAATGCATACCCCCTCTCTTAATAAATTTGGGGTGATGTTGTTTGAGCTGCCAAAGGGGGAAGAGCGTTGCAGGGGGACTGCGAGCTACAGAAGCCCGTTTTTGTGGCTGTGCGCAACAGGCTTTCGGGTCAGCCGAGCCACTCGCCAAGTGCCCAGTCCCTCCCTTCATGTGAAGTTCATTGCCTTGATCAGTGCTTGCACAAACCCTACAGGCCCCATCTGTGGGGTCTGTAAGGTGAAGTTAAACACCCAGCCGGGAACGATCATTTCCCACGAATAACACGGGTAATTTTTCTAAGCCTCATGAGGAAGTATGCAAGGCAAATGACAGGGCTTCCTGAATGGCTTTAATTTCTTTGGCTGCATGACATCTACTGCACGAATGAATGAACAAAAGAAAACAAGGATCCGGAGGTGAGAGATAAGTGGGGCCCAGGCCACAACCTCACACTGAGCATGGGCTCACCTTACTCTGCCTACCAGCACCTAAGCACCTTCCCCCTCCTTTGCCCTTTCTTTTGGGCCTAGTGGCTTTCTCTGCCCAGCCACCGGTCCTCACTGGAGCTTACCCCCATCAGGGCTGGCCCTGAGCTGGTGGTACCCCACAGAGGGAGCTGGTCTTGCCTTGCTGCTGCAAGGCTCGTGACTGGAGTCTGCATCCTGCAGCAATCCCAGCTGAGCAGTTTCCAGGCCAGCACCTCAGTCACCAATAACACAGGGTGTGTTGAAGCTATCAATCGGAGAGAAATTTTTCCCTATCGCGTGATACTGTCTCCCATAACATCCTCATAGGTAAGTTCAGGAAATGCGGGCTAGATGAGTGAACAGTGAGGTGGATCGAGAACTGGCTGAATGGCAGAGCTCAGAGAGTTGTGATCAGCGGCGCAGTCTAGTTGGAGGCCTGTAGCTAGCAGTGTCCCCCAGGGGTCAGTACTGGGTCCAGTCTTGTTCAACTTCTTCATCAATGACCTGGATGAAGGGACAGAGTGCACCCTCAGCAAGTTTGCTGATGATACAAAACTGGGAGGAGTGGCTGATACGCCAGAGGGCTGTGCTGCCATTCAGAGAGGCTGGACAGGCTGGAGAGSTGGGTGGAGAGGAACCTCGTGAAGTTCAACAAAGGCAAGTGCAGGGTCCTGCACCCAGGGAGGAATAACCCCATGCACCAGGACAGGTTGGTGGCTGACCTGCTGGAAAGCAGCTCTGCGGAGAAGGACCTGGGAGTGCTGGTGGGCACCAAGTTAAGCATGAGCCAGCAATGTGTCCTTGTGGCCAAGAAGGCCAATGGTATCCTGGGATGCATCAGGAAGAGCATTGCCAGCAGGTCAAGGAAGGTGATCATCCCCCTCTACTCAGCCCTGGTGAGTCCGCATCTGGAGTGCTGTGTCCAATTCTGGACTCCCCAGTATAAGAGAGATATGGAGCTACTGGAGCGAGTCCAGCGAAGGGCTGCTAAGATGATTAAGGGCCTGGAGCATCTGTTGTATGAGGAAARGCTGAGAGAGAGCTGGATCTCTTCAGACTGGAGTAGAGAGGACTGAGGGGGGAGTATTATCAACATGTATAAGYRTCTAAAGAGAGGGTATAAAGAAGACAGAGCCAAAGTCTTTTTGGTGGTGCCCAGCAATAAGAYGAGAGGCAACAAGCACAAGCTTGAAAYACAGGAAGCTCTGYYTTAACATAAGGAGAAACCTTTTTACTGTGAGGGTAACGGAGCACTGGAACAGGTTGCCCATAGAGGTTGTGGAGTCTCCATCCTTGGAGGTTTTCAAAAGCCATCTGAAGATGGTCCTGTGCAATGTGCTCTAGGTGACCCTGCTTGAGCAGGGGGGTTGAACAAGATGATCTCCAGAGGTCCCTTCCAACCTCAACCATTCTGTGTGATTACCAAGCCCAGGAATTAATCAGTCCCCTCTGGTATGTGAACAAAGTGCCTGCCAGACCTGAGGAGGGTCTTGCAGTTTCTCTGGCACTTAGGGCAAAATCCACAACATCCCTCCCCTCCACACACTGCCCTCAGTTTTCCAGTGGCCCTGCACCATTCTTGCCACCGTCACATCCACCAGCCTCTCTGACATGCATTGAATGGCATGACTTTGATCTGTCAGGTCTCTGCTGGCTCACTCTTTCCAGTGGAAAAGGACATGCAGTGGAGTTTTCTTTTTGGAAACTTTTTGCCATTGTAATCCATTTAATTTGCAGACACATCCACAGCCTCCCTCCTTGTGGAAGAATATTAGGTGGGGCAAACTACTTTTTTAAATCAACTGTTTCCAGTAAACAGCACTTTTGAGTTTTCTTTGTCTCCTTTCTGCTATAAGGGAAGCAATCCCATCATAATTTCTGTCCATAAATCCCACCAGCTGGCTAAACCGAAGTGCTGATTGCAATGGAGTGACTGCTATCTATGAGTTAATGCTGCGGTTTCCTATACAGAGTTTATTTTCCTCCCTGAGTCCAATTGCACAAAATAAAATAGCTTTTGTTCATGATGGATATTCTCCTGGCAACGGAATGACGGAAGCTGCAAAAAACGCCAGGGCTCAATGACAGCTCTATCTAAAACTAACCACCAAGATTAGTCCATTTTATCGTAGTTAAGAAAGAAAGAGCCAAGCTAATGCGAAGGGGGAAATCACTCCTATATATGATGGCTSTCTGGATGGAAGAATATCACTGCATAGCATACAAGGCATACAAAAGGGCACAATTAAAAATGCATCATGTTAATGTATTGTGAACCTCAAAATGAGCTTGTGAGACTAGAAATGGGCTCAAACCTGCATCCTGTCTGCTCTCAGCTAAATTACAAGTTCAGTGGGATTATGGGATTTGCTGCAGTGAGTGAAAAGGCCTTGGAAGATTTCTGTGGGTCGGGATCAGGGCCAGTGATTGCAGAAGGGAGTTAGAGGGGCAGGAAGTCCTGTTTTGCTGCTAAAGAGGACTTTGGTCTTTAGCACAATGATCTCCTGCACTGTCCTTTAAGGTGTCCTTCAGAAGTTTGAAGCAGCCCTTTCTCTACCAATTCTGGCTGCCAACCTTTAAATTTCCTCTGATGCATCTGAAGAGCATTGGATCTTCTCTGGATCTTCTCTGGGGAAAAGCAATGGGAGCAAGAGCCATTTTAACTGTGCTGTGGAGTGACATGTCAATAATTTATTTCCTTCCATCGAATCACTGTCAGATCCCCTCCACCTTGCAGGCAGCAGCAAGATAAAATAGGTACCTGTTTCAGCCTTGTCTTACCAGTGTAGGGCACAGTAATTCCACATGTTAAGTGACAGGCAGCCTCATTTATGAAGTTTGCTGAGCTCCTGTATTAATCAATGTAGTTAATTGAATTGATGATTGTACTTGCTCGCTTTAGGAGCAGCTGTTTCACATCATTAGTGCCACTTAATGTGATGATCTGTCAGAAGGGCTGCCCACAGTTATTTCCACCCTGATGCAAGCAGGGTGAAATCCCAGACGGATAGGACCACTTTGCTGTGGCTGGTGGCGGATTGTGTGCCAGCTAGCGAGCATCACTGGATCGCACCCATTTGGCTCTGCAGCAAGCCCGTCTCTATCTGTCAGCTGTCACCTCCGTCCCACATCAGGAGTGGGACGCTTGCTGGGATGGAGACCATGGCCAACCACCTGTGGCAGGAGGACTACCACTGCGGCCAAGGGGCCTTCCCAGAAGAGCTGCAGGGCTTTGAATTTGTCTCCCAACGAAAGGCAGCACCGCCTGAGCCACCGAGAAGGATATGAATGGCGAGATGGCCAACATGTCCCCCTGATGCTTTCTGGCCGGTGGCATACACCCTTTTAAACACCCTGTGCTAATAACTAATGTCAAAGGCATGGTTTCCTTTCTAGGGCATCTCAACTTCCCTCCAGGGTTCAGAATAAACAGTCTGATTTCTTTGTGGCCCCAAAGCTAATCATCGAGGTCTCTTGTCTATCCTGCTTACTTTGAACATCTGCTTCAACTCTCTGAGAACCAGAAGCAAAAAAAAAAGCGGTGACTTAGGTTGAAGGAGGTCACTGCGACATTACGGGTTGTCCTTATGGTGAGAGACTGCATGCCCTCTGCAGCCTCACTGAGGGGTGTTTGCTGCACGGAGCTGCAGGAGCAAAACTGCTTGGCTGGGGCATCTCCTGCTGAAAAGCCCCTTCTGATGCACCCCAGCTGTGGTCAGCAGCCAGTCCCAAATGACGCAGCAGCTCCCTTTCCACAAATAGTCTTCTGGAGTGTCCTCAAAGCATGACAGCTGCAGCTGCCGGGCTGTCACCAAAGGCCAAGAGGGAGCAGAAATAAACTCTGAATGTCCGAACCGAGCGGCTGAGGGTAATTCGCTCCCTTATGACTCGGCCCTGTGGCTCGTCCTGAGCATCCTTCTGCAGCTGGGCCCTGCTGGGCTGGTCCTCAGTGCTCTCTGCCAGGCCCTTCCTGGGTCTCCTCATCCTACATGGCAGCAGAAATGGTGCAGTGAGTTTTGGGACAGGGGCACACATTCAAAAGATGCTGTGTTACAACCATCAGTCTCATTTCTAGTGCATACTAGCAGTTTGAACCACCAGATTTGAACCCAAGGGCTAAATGCATCCTATATAAGTACAGGGTGAACCCAATGGAAACAGTGTTTTCTCCAAATTTGTGCCAGGGACCTGGATGCAAGTCTCCTGAGATAAAAAGAGAGTTTAAAAGTATTAACACCTTTGGCTATCAACTATTCCCRTCACAGAGTGTTTGGCTGTCAAAAGATAAGGGAAAAATAAGAATTCCCAGGCCTTTCTAGGCAGATAAAAATGAGAGTGAAGAATTAGCCCAGAAATCCTGAAGAAATCAGAGCCATAAAACATGTGGTAACAAGGGCTGGCACAAGACCTGCCTGAGCACATGCCGGATCAGCAGTGTCATGATGGCAGTCGGAAGACGTATGATGATGATTTATGGCAATAGTGTCTTTCTAAAGCAAACATGGAACGCCGAGGACTGGACGGTGCAAACAACACAGCACTTAACAGAGCCCCGCACTGCTGAACATCCCCTGCAGCGCTCTGGGTGCTTCTGCTCTCCCCGCTGTGCAGCTCATAAGAGATGGTACCTCTGAAACCAAATGCAAAGTTCCCTGATTTGAGAGTGAAGGTGAGCATGCAAAGCTAGGAATGGCCAGGAACACCACAGCAAATTTAATTCCCTTTCCTTTGCATATATGGCATATTAGCACTCTTCAAATTCACTCCTGTATGCTATATTTTTCTGCTGCCCCCATTCAGGAGGGACTGTCCTCACAGGAAGGAGCATCTGTTCTTCTCATCCTTTTTCCATCTGCAGTCACTGGGTCTTGTTTGCTGAATACCATCCAAACCYTGGCAATTATCTTTTTCTACTGGGCATTTTTGGGCTCTACTAGAGCTGAAATCTGAGTGACCGCATTTCCAAAGCAACAGTATCAGATGGGAAGGCATTATCCCCATTTTACACATAAGCCAGGCCACAATGCTAAAATTTGCCAGCCTGTCCATAATACAGGGTATTTTTCAGCAGTTGCTCACCCAACTTGAGATGCTGGTCATCTGATTTCGCATTGTATAGCATCTCATGAATGCTAAGGACTGTGCAGATAGTAACTCTATTAATGTGAAGGCAGCTGCCCCATCAGGAAGAGATGTTATTTCCCACAGACTCCTCTTAGCATCCTTTTTGAGCCAGCAATGCAAAATTCCTTTCCAATGATGTACTCCAGTTCCTGCACGACTCAGTTCAGGTCACACTGTTTGCTGAACAGAAAACACTTCTTAGCTGGGGAGAAAGTGCCGTTCCCTTGGCTTTCCTCCAGAGCGTCATGCCAGATGGGCTACATTTCGCCAGCTGATTTTCAGGCGAGGCTAGAGGCTTTCTGTAGAAGAAGAGCCAAAGCTCTGATCCCAAAGACTTCCAACTGAAAATCTCTCTAGGAGGAAAACTTCCCAGTAGACTGCTCTGAAAACTCACATTCCTCCTAAATATGTTATCACTTGAGTCAGATATAGCTTAAAGTCTACATCATTTGAAGATTTGCATTTCTGTGCCTGATATAATGACATGCTAGTACACCCTATCTACTGGTCATGTTGGCTGTAGTTTTCCAGTTGAGGCAATGAAGCTCATAAGCTTCCTAAGCAAAGCAGTGCTCAGAGCTGTCTCCAAAGCAGCTCACTGGTCAGGATGACCCAAGCACTCATGTCAGGACCAAAGAACTGCAAATCTTTCCCTTGCTAAAGTCTGAAAAAGTTAGGAGAGTTTCACATAGGGCATGGGGTTTCTCACCCTTCTTGTTCAGAAAAACATTGCAGGATATTTAACGTCCAGGTGGGAGCAGGACCTTGATTTCACTCCTCTGACATCCGAAAGCCTTCTGTTTGACCCAGAAGTGGCTCTGTGAGGTCCCATTTGGGAAGGTGCTGAGCACAGTCTGCCCAGGACCTGGAGAGCATTCAGGACCCTGCAATACTGGATGCTGTAGGATTGCAATTCTTTCCCTTTTTTTAACTCTGGCTGCTCTACATTGGGCTGCATGAAAGAAATATCCTTGCTAAAATCTTCACCCAAACCATCTCTTTCTGTGGGCTCCTGTATAGCCCCCCATGTAGCTCTTTTCCCCCCATCTTCCCTGGCCTCTCTGCTACCTTTACAGGTCTCTAGCCCCAGCTATCTAAAATTGCCTCCAAGATAAAAGTGGTGACATTTGTTGCTGCCATATTCAGRTAGCCTGTTGCTTTCCCTCCCTCAACCTGTGCTGCCTTCCTCTCTTTAGCCTGTGCATGACTCTTGCTGGGAAATATCTACTTTTTTTCTGTTTACATGGGGCCTACCCAAAGGGTTGGACAACTTCCACCTGGAACAGAACTGACAATAATTAATAAAGAGGGAGAGCATCCAACTGGGAGACGGCATGGGGGAAACCTGAGCACACTGACTTTCAGACCAGCACGTCCTCTGAAAAGCTTCAGGGCTGTCCTTCCTCCTTCACATCCATGCCAGGACCCTTTCTCTAAGTTGTGTAAGCTAAAGGCTGGGGGTGGCCAAGTTGCCTGCAACAAGTGTGACCTCTGTGGTCTGCCTGCAGACTCAGGAAGGCTTGGCTTCATTGCTAATGTTCAAGTTGCTTTACGTTTGCCTCCACAATGCTGAAGGCTAAAGAGGCTGAAACCTGAGCAGAGGGGCTGCAGCTCCAGGACACCTCCCACGACTACCTGCCTCTGAATCCAAACACTTCCCGCCACGCTGAACTCGCACTGTTGTGAGCGACAACCCCTTTGGGCTTCTCACATGAGCGGGGCTTGGCTCACAGAAGCACAGGCAGCGTGGGATTGCCCCAGCAGGGCCAGCTYGAAGATCTTCCAGTACCCCTCAGGGCCCTGGCTGCATTTTAAATCCTGAAATATGAGCAAACCCTCTGTTCACTGGGCAATACGTCCTCTGTCCCTGTMCCCATAACAGCACCCCGAGGAGGTTGTTGCTATGGCTGGGACAGACAGCATTTTGCAATGGTTACTGCTACCAGGTACTGCACACGAGGGCCTGTCCTAGGGATTATTACACACTAGCAAGGGTAAAGAGCAACATGATTAAGTTATATCATTATAAAATGATGTTAAATGTCAGATGCTCATCCATCTCCACTGCCACAATACCAGGTACTCTTCTACATAGCCCTCCACAAATTGTACTGCTTATGGCACTCTTAACAAAGGGTGCATTGTAAAAGCTCTGCCTGGATGAGATTTGAGCTCTTAGAGATAACCGCTTGGTTGTTTCTTACTTGGACCTCAATACCTCCTATTGCATGTTAAAACACACTTCCTTTCTGTGCCACTAGATTTTCTTTTCAATGCTTCATTATGTTTCAAGGTCATGGCATATCAAGCAGTTTGGTTGACTGCTCTGGAAAGAAACTGAGTTACAAGAATTTTTTGTTTAATAAATGCATATGCCAAGCCTGAATTACTTTCTTATAAGCATGTAAAGGATAATGGAAAACACTTGGGTTTACATTTTTTTCCTCTCTCTTTTCATTATTCGGGCTCCTTTTCTGTGATGATGAAATGCCCAATTCTTTCCTTTTCTAGCTGGCAAGTGTTAGGCTCTCATTGAGTTTCCAGTGGAATGGGATTATTTGCACAGGTTTTAGAAACTGTACCCTTTCTGCAATACCAGTAGTGATCGGCCAGCACCAGGCCAAAAGCAGAGCTTGCCTTTTAGCAGGTATCAGAAGAATTGCCACTGGAAGGAACAGGGTTATTTTCAATTTAGAAGAGGAAAGACTGACCCTGCAGGTTGATAAAGTAGACAAATGCAGCAGAAGTGCACAAAACCAGCACTGATTATGGCTACCCTTCTCCCAAAGATGTAACGGGAGATGACAGGAAAAAAAAGCTACTTATAGCTGAGCTAGAGCACAATACATTTTATACTGGGGTTCTTCCTATGACGCCCACAGAGTCCAGGTGGCGTCATATGGGAAAAGCAGACTGGAGAATTAGGCCTTAGGGCAAAATGTTGGTCCCTTTGAAGTCAATGGCAAAATTCCCATTGACTTCAATGTGGTCAGACTGTCAGCCTTAGCATTAAGAGGACTTTGCAAACCTGCTGAGAGCAAAGCTCAGGCAGTCTCTGGGGCGCGTCTGATGGCGTCCCTTTGGCAGCTCGTTTGAACTGTTAATGAGGGCTGCGGGTCCACGGCATTTTAAAACTCTGTGGCTCCAATTTTTCATGCGGGAAGTAGCACAAGTGTAAAATTAATACCCTGGTGCAACACTTTTGAAACAGCTTGTCCACAATTTCTACTCTTTCAAAGCCCAGTCACCAAAATGACCCAAGAGGGCAGACAGCTTTGTGTGTTTGGCCAGACCTCTGGTCACCAACACAGTGCTAAGTACCTGCGGGATTACAGCCAATATCCAATCTGCCTCCAGCAGGAGCTTTGCTGGTTGAAGCTTGCAGCTGAAATTATATCTCTGTTCAGGTAGCGAGAGTTTATCAACAGAGAACAGAGAAGCCTGGAGTTTGTCCTCATCCAAATGATGCAGTGACCAGCTGATGCCAGCTGCCTTTCGAGGGGAGGGTCCCGCGTTATTTTTGTCTCTGACAATACTCATCCCTTACTCTGACCTGTCTTCAATGATGCTGTGGCTCCTGTTGCTCCAAAAGTGTCTGTCAAAGCAGCTTTCTGTGGGAAGAAGTGTTTCACAGGGAACTGAAACCTTCCCTGCAGACATGCCATTTCTGCTGAAATGCCAGCTGCAAGCAAGACAGCCAGGCCAACTGGTTTTCCACCAGCTTTCCAGTTAGGTCTTTCAGCAGATTTTTGGCAGATCCCCTGACAAGGAGCCTGGGAGCGGGGATTTCTTGGGTGCTGGCCTCTGGGAGGAGCTGAGAGCCTGCCAGCCCTGCGTTCACATCCCCCAAATAACCCCTGTAAATCTATTTCCATTCTTCCAAAGCTGAAGCTCTTGAAAATGTCTCTCGCACTTATCTGGCTCTCAGAAAGTCTGGTTATTTGACCACTACTAGCTTTCACTACCCCTCCATCCTGTTAGCCTGATGTGTGCAGACACTGAGGTTCGAGAAGCCACACTGGCTGGGGGGCGGCTCTCCTCCCTGTGCAACCACTGGGGTAATTTCAATCAAATCTGCCACAAGCATGGCGATTCCAGTGACAAGCATGTCCTGACAACATTTGATGTAAAATGACATCTGCGTGCAGAAGAAAGATCCTGTAAGTGTCTCAATGAGGGAGAAACTGCATGAGAAGCTCATACCTTATTAAACATCAGAAAACCCATGCTGAGAGAGACATAAAAGTCCCTAACTTGAGAAAAGCATCAATCAGATCACGAAGTTAATCTCGAATGCATAAGAAACCTGCCTGCAGAAGCTTTCTCGTGCTCATCCAGCTAGCAAGTGTGCAATGCTCACTTTTTCCGTTCATGCTAGAAATGTGTTGTGCCGTCACTGGCATTCCCCTTTTTATTAAAAAGATGTAGTAACTAAATCTCACTACATCATCCTGTCTTTATTGCCTTTTCCGCTGGAAGTTCCTGGGGCTGGCAGCTCATTGATGGGGCCTTGGCATCTGAAATAAATTCTCTGCTGTTGCAAGGGCGATGTACAGAGCTGTGATAAAAGCCCCAAATCCATTGCTGGATGAATTTTTATAGACCATGAATAATAGAACGAGCAAGTAAACAGCCAAGGATTTTCCCCTGTGCATGCAGGAGCATCTCAAATGCAGTGGAAAGCAC
This sequence comes from Apteryx rowi, assembly GCF_003343035.1. Lineage (NCBI taxonomy): Eukaryota > Metazoa > Chordata > Aves > Apterygiformes > Apterygidae > Apteryx > Apteryx rowi. Next base: position 706,414 of record NW_020450598.1, read on the forward strand.
AATCAATAATTGAGTGAGAAAGCAAACTGCTCTGAGCTTTCACAAAGCACAGTCTGAGCATCCAATATTTATTTTCAGGCCTTAAATAATGCATCTGAAAACACGCCTAACTGGATATATTAAGGGAAACAAATTTATGTCATGAAAAGTTAATTGGCAAGAGCACCTCCGAAAGAAAATCGGTAACAGCCACAAAAAACACCCCTCAGCTCATCTGCACATTTCTCCTGTTCCTCCTCCTAAGTTAGGGTGCTTTTATACCATTACTTAATGAGTGATTTATTATCAATTGGCTAATATAAGCAGATTTCACTCTCACTGCTGTGCTCCCAAAGAGGAACCATTACACCCCAGCATTTTCTCCTCGCTGCCATAATGACGACCATCAGCAGGGCAGCATGGTAYGGGGATGGGGGTCAGGGAGCCGGAGGCCAAATCCTAGTTCTGCCACAGATGTCCCATGTGAACTTGATACATCAGTTCATCTCCATGGGTGATTTTCTGTGACAGCCTCTTCTCTCTGGGCTGAGGGGGAGGGATCTGGGTGCTGTGTTTTTTACAGCACCTACTGCAACTGTAGCTTGACACTACGGGAGTGAAGATGTTCCCTCTCGGACAAAGAAGTTTTGGCTGAGTGGTCTGAGAGAAGGGCTTTCTGGTGTGAAATAAGTAAATGAATCGTGTCCTGCCACCCGAAGGCCAGCAGGACTCAGTCCACGAGATCTCTGCTCCTGACCGTGCTCCTGAGTTGCTAGCTCCATATTTGCACACCTGGATTTGGCTCCAATAGTGAAACGTTGAATTTCCAAGAGCTAGTTGTTTAGGAGTCAGCAGAAAAATCATTTCAGTCAGCAGACATGTAGCAGATAAACAGCTACTATAGGCAAATGGAAAAAAAAAAACACCTGGTTTACAGAGAGGTGGAATAGGCCTGGCGTGGCTGGAGTCTCACAAGGCATGGAGGTGAAGCCGTATGTCCAGTGCAATGGTCACACAAGCATGTCAAAGGATCCCTGGTGCTCTGACGAGTGAAATTATAATTTCACTCGGTTAAAGAGAATATAACCAGAAGATGAAGGGAATGAGGACTTTCTGCCACCAGCTCATGCACCAGTGTTTCCCATGGCTGCACCCCAACCCCATACTGCAGTCGACATGGACATGCAGGTTAGACATCTGTAGGAAGGTCCTTGGCCATGTCTGGCACGGTCACACAGGCACTTCCTAGCATGTCAGCAGCAGATAAAATACCTGCTGTTTAATCCACGATGGCTTTAATGCTTGCACATCCCCCCCCCCCACACACATATCCTTTACTCTCCTCCATCCAGGGCATGCAAAAACAATCTGCCATGCCAGAGGAGCTGSTGGCAGCCAGCCCCGGAGACACGTACTGGCTTTACATTTTGATCCTGGAAGAGACACAAGTCCTATCACATGGCATCACGCGGCTGCTCTGTGGTGAGGCTGCCCTGGCCTCAGCCCAGTGCTGCAAACTCCAGGACCTCTTGACTTTCGTCCTTCGGCAATCCTGTTCTACAGAGGAAAGCTGCCTCGGCAGATCGCTCCTTCTTCTGCTCCCAGGATCCCCTGATGCCTGTTCCCACAGTGGGGTCTTGAGGGACAGGCTGCTCAGAGTGAGCTGTCACTGCCAGATCAGGATTTCTTATTAGAGGACCGAAACTGATAAGATAAGAAAGGTTCATAACCTCTCATCACAGGACAAGAATTGTCATACCCAGTAAGGCTTTCTTGCCTCTGGTGTTTATTTGCTGTTTTATCTGGCATCAAGCAGTAGATGAATTGCCTCCACTGGGATTTTGAGTCAGTCAGATCAGAGGAAATTGGTTTTGATAGTTTTGCGATAGAAACATCTTGGGCCAAACTCATTCCCAACTAAAGCTCACTGGGGTCAGCGTAGCTGCCCCGGGGCTGAATTTGGCTCTGGCTGGCTGGGCAAATGCAAACCAGAATAGCTTGGGTGCAAGCTGTGTTCTCCCAGGTGGAAGGGAATGGTTTTGTCCATAACACCCTCAGCAAGATAAGCTTAGAGGGCAATGCAGGGAAAGACAGAAGGACAGAGAGACTGTCTGTAACTGAATCAGGCTATATTTGCAAAAGCAGATTTTGCCAGTATATATATCCTCTAAGACTTTGGCTGACACAGAAACACAGCCTTAAAAATCATAAGCTAACCCAAGACAGCCATAACCCAAATGCTCTTGTGTAAAGCAGCCTAGACTAACAGAACCAGCACTAATGCTTTTATAAGAGTTATTTCTTCCTGGGCTTTTAGAATAACCAATGTTGTGCTAATATGGAGCTCTAAGCATCCACTTGTTACTCCTCAACTCTATTCTTAGAGCAAAACTTCTAGATCGAGTGAAGAAAGTCACAGCAGGTTTCTCTGATTTTGTTGATGGATCCCTGGGAGGCCTCGGGGCTGTTTCTTGTGATTTCTCACCTGGTGAAAGGAAAGGAGGACTCACAGGCCAAGTCTGTTGGGTTGTTAGCAAAGTGCAGAAGCTCCCTGCAGCAAGGACAAACCATGGGAGCAAGAGTATGGCAACACCACTGCCTACATCCAGCGTGGAGAGAGCTGTACTGTGCCGCCAAGTGCCATATTAGGATAATGAAACCTCTTCAAAACAGAGTCAAATGGAGCTTGCAGCCCTCTCCCCACATTTCAGACCTTGGGCTTCACTCTCCCGCTGGGCACCATGTCATGCGTTGCCAGTCTTTCAGCCTCCCCCCTCAAAATCCTGCTTCTCAGGGCCACTCCTTAGAGATGGGATGTCAGTTTGGGATGTTGGCATTGCTTGAGCCCAAAATTTTGTCTACAAACAGGTCCATTCCGAGAAAAGCTGGGTGAAGCACTTTTAAATTGGAACTGGGTGGAATTAGCCTCTTTTTAAGGTTGTTTTGCCAGAGCAGAGTCCCCTTCCCCCAAACCATAAGCCTGCAGGAAACTTCATGTTTCTTGTGCTCTTGTGGCTCCTGGACTGGTCAAATGCTTCAAAGGTACAGAGCAAGATGAATTTATGGGTTTGCCAATTTAAAGAAGTCGGTGATGGAGACCAAAAATGAAATGAGAAGGAGCCTGTACACTATGGAAACCCAGTGGAACTGCTCAGGCAGCTGTCCCATTCACATTTTTTCTGAAGAGACAAGTAAATAATTTGCTGTGCTAATTCCCTCTATTTCATTGAGATGCAGACTCTAAGCACCCATGCTTTATTCAGCTACAGGGAACATTAACTGTGGAGATCTTCCCCTATTCCTGGGGCTGCTGGCACAACTGCTGAGATTCACACTGATCCAGGGCTTGACACATGGCAAGGACTTCCGCTTCCTGCACTGCAGCACCAACTACATGGACTGCGGCCAGCACTGGGCACTGTCTTGGCAGATGTGCATGTGTGTGTGTGGCTCTTCTTCATGCATCACAACAGCATCTGGCTCCACTGCATCACAGGAGACCTTAACCAAAGTGCTTGGGGACATCAGTCACCACATTGAAATTCAGCTTGCTGAATCTGGTGCCACTTCCAAAATTATTTATTTCAGGGGTTGGGCACAGAGGCATGGTGGAGGGAAAAAAATCAAACTTTTCCCTGGAAAGCAGTGAATTTCCACTAAAATCAGTCAACTGTTTCATCCAAAACCCCAGTTTTCTGTTAAAAGACTGCACAGGCAGACCAATTTTTTGAGCAGCTATTCAGCTGATGCTGCCATCAGCTATGACTCTGCTGGCAGGAGGGACAGGAGCCTGGACCTGCGTCCTTTGGCCCAGTCCCCCTTCAGGGGATGTCCCCAGACACAGCTAACCATGTGCCATCACACTGCACAAAATCTCAACCCAACCTCAAGGACCTTTCCCAGGAGCCCACTTCAGCTGGCCACAGCCTGGTTGACATGTCAGACCAGTTTGGACCCATACCAAAACTCCATTACTCCTTTTGGTTTGGGTCCAAATCCTTTTTATTCAGCTTTTGGGGCTTGGGAGGGAAGAAGGTGGTAAATAAACATTTATACAACAAACTGCTCAGTTTGGCTTGGTGGCTTCATCCTCATGCCTAGTGAAAGCCACAGCTGAGCAGGAAGGAGGCATCATGTTTGTAAAGTACATTCATTATTTAGCAGAAGATACTTAAAAGAATTAAAAATGTAAGCTAATTCTTCCGGTTCCCTGCAGACAGCTTGCCTGTCTGAACAGAGGCAGGTGGCTCTTTTTGTGCATATCAGCTTTTCAGAAAATGAAAGACTTGAGGTAGGACTGAACCAGTGATGTGAAAAACATGCATTCTCCCCCACCCCCTCCATCAATGGATAACATTGTGCTGTGGTATTGGAAAAACTAATGTGGCTTTTGTTGCAGCTGTGACACGAGAGGCTGTCACAGCAATTTTTCCAATATTATCTAAATTTGAAATGAAGATACCATTTTAAAAGTATATCAGGAGTTATGTCCTAGGGTAATAAAACCTTAGGAAAGCATAAATCTGATAGGAAAACTGTTACAAAAATACTATATCCTTTTCAAGGTGAAATGTTCTTCTCTGTTTTGTTGCCCACAATTTACCCATACAGTCTTGATTAAAAATTCCAGTAAATCATTTGTAAAGTCAGAAGCTTGCCAGTTTGCATACAGATAAATGGCATGTTTCACTTCACTATTTTATTTATTTACTTAAAYTGTATGAAAAGTCAGGTCTGACTTACTCAAAATCAACAAGAGGAAAATGAACAATAGCAAAGGAAAGTTTAGGACTGAGCCATTTTGTAATTAGTACAAGTAGAGCTCATGGGCTTTCGCAATACTCTCATTAAACACATATAAACTATTATTTATTATATAAATGCTATATATATACATAGGTATGCATTTATTTTAATGCATATTGAAATGTTATTTACCCCTTTCCTCTCCTCCATCAAACCCAATTGCAGAAAATAGGGTTTGGGACCAATCTAAGCACTTTTACTCACGTTGCTGGAAGGTCCAGAAGTCCAAGATCACAGCCAAATGTGTTAGGTGCTGTACCTGCTTTGGTTACAGGTTTTGTCTCTTGGATTGTGTCTTTCCTTACACGCAGGAAAGTCATGCTGGATTATCTCCAGGACCACCTAACTCCACTGTCCCACTTCCAGCAGCAGTCAGGACCATATATTTCAGAGGATGGACCAAAAATCCTGCTGTAGGCAGATGTGTGAAAACCCACCTACACTGTGATAGCTAGAGGCTGATTTAATTTTGAAGCCGAGAGGTTTGTTCCCTCCCACTTGCCCACTCTACTGCTGTTGGTGGCTGACTGTTGCTCCTTGGGGTCTCTGGTCACTCTCCTGGACCTGAAACAGTGAGTGCAACGCATCTGGGACAGGCTGTACCACTAGGACAACGCATCTGCATGGGCACAGTGAGAATATGTAGTACTTGTGGTGAGCCGAGAAAGCAATCGAAAACTGCTTGTTATGCTGCAGGAGTTGGTGCAATGGTAGCTCTGGCACAATGCTTCTGTTCAGCCTCTGGATGCTTTCTTTGGATCTTGCCTTTGTAGTGTGGGTATGGATAAGTTCACCTCCCTCAATTCATTTTCTTTTTTGGTTATTTTTTGCCTTCTGGGAAGCTTGGTCTTTCCACCAGCTCCAGTTCATGTTTTCCTGGTGGATTTGCACCAAAGAAGAGCTGTGACTCTCCTTGGTTAGGACAGAATGAGATATCCCTTCCAGACCTAACAGCAATTCTGCTTCATATTTTACATCCCAAAATACAGCATTTTGCTTGAGTGGCATTTTCATTAATTCCAGGGTTTTGTAAAACTCTCAAGAGACAATTGTCAGAGTTGTCAAACTCAAAACATCCCCTTAGCAACGTACAACCTTCTTCCTCCTGCAATGTCTGCTTGCTGCACCAGAGGTTGTTGAGCCTTGGATTCAGGTGCAATCACATATTTTAAGGTGCAGATAGGATCACCTTTTCTGATTAGTGTCATGCTTCACCAGACTTCCTAAATAATTGCCATTCACATTCATGTCATTATCCACCCACCATAGGCATAAAACCACTTGCTCTTTGTTAGACAAGTCTGTTATTTCATTTACTATCTTAGTGCAACAAACTCTACAGATTTTTATCCATGCATTTCTTCTAAAAGCCGTGTTTTCTGTGATCAGATCAGATATGTGGCCCAGTGAATCTGGCTTGCCACATTTTCAGCTACTTTGAACATTAGCAATGCCTCAGTCTGCAAGCCAAGCTGCAGTCAGCCTCTTTGTGTAAGAGCATGTTTTCAGCTTGTTGAGGACAATGATTTTATGGTGTAAGTCTCCATCAAGCTGGAGAAACCGTGCCACTGCACATTTTCGCTGAGATTGCCCTCATCTTGTCTTGCTTCTAAGGGTACTGCAAAGTTCCAGCACCCCACCCTCATTGTCTTTAGTCTTTCAAAAGGCATCAGACGCAAGAAGCGCAAAGAATCTCCAATTTGTCTGAAGTGTTCTTCCAATTAAAGAAGCCTGGAAGAGCAAACACTTCAGCCCTGTGCTGTGTCAGAAAGCTYTGGAAATCATTGAGCGAGGAGAGAGTGCCTTCTTTTGCAAAACTATGGGGAAAGATGTCATGAGGTGGCCCTAATTTGAAACAACATTAGATAACTGGCATTTGCCTATGGACACAAGCAATGTCAGAGGCATTTCAGTACTACCATGCACAAAACCTATTTGTCTAATTCCCTCTTTTAAAAATGAACAGTTTTAAGTGGCTTCATTTTAGCCCCTTAAAAATGCACCTGATCTGAATGTCTGGCCAGCATGGTGAGGAATGACAACCATGCACAACCCTGTCAGCCAGACCAGCCCATTGCTCCATGTTCTGGCTCCATCCCGCATCCCATAGGACATAGCAGGATGTGTCAGGAAGAGGAGGAAGATGTTTGTTGATGACCCAGATAAACAACAGGTTCTTCTCATCTGTTTGCATGATTTTCCCAGTTCTTCCTTCACTTTCCAAAAAGCTGACAGTTAAGAGAGCATCTGGAGGCTCTTGGGCATCTTGGATGGTATAAATGGGGCAGAGGCTTCATGCAGCTGAAGCCCTGGGCTTCCTGGAAACTCTCCTTTACAAAGAAACCCCCTCCTGGCTGCGCAAATGTCAGCAAGGAGTAGGACAGACAGGAGGAACCTCCACGGTGCAGACACAAACAGCTAACCTATGCCAGTGGCTGTCAAGACTGTCTCCATCAGCAGAGGCTCCTCCAAATGGCCACTGGAACCAGCAGGTACTCCAGCTGATGAGGTGGCATGGTTCTGCCTGTCTCACTGGGACATTGTTCCAACCACCAAAAACTCATCTGCCTTCGGCAGCAGCTGAGCTGGGAGAAAAGGCCCAGCATGCACAACGTGGCCCACAAGGATAGACAGAGTCTCTCTCTGAGGTGCTTTGATTCAGTGGTCGAGTGAATCCAAGCACAGTTCTTCCCTGTGTCACATAGCAGCCTGCACGTCCCATGATGAAGGAGTAAGTGCTCATGCACAGGGCAGGCTTTTTTAAAGCCACTCTAAGCCTCTTAGAAGCACGAATCCATTCACACCCTCTTTCCCCCTTGCACAGTATTTACCAGTGGAGGGATCCATTTGATTCTGCCCGGACCACACCACATGGCAGCTAAGCACTTCTTACTCCAGAATAAGCCTTATTCCTCCAGAGTGGTGTAGTGTCACCATACAGACAGGGATTTGCAGAGTAGGGAAGCAAGCGTCCACAGTCTCATGGCAACTCTGTGATGGAGCAGGGACTTAAATATGGCCCTCTAACAACTCAGTCAAGCGCTATTTTCCTTTCCCTACTCCCAGACAGAGCCCAGAGATTGCAAAGAGCCTGAAATAATCAACAGCTCTGTGGTATCTTCAGATGTTTTACCCCCAAATCCAATTCTTTTCATGTGACACCTCCAAGCCACAYGCCCTTTCACAGATACATACAGATGACAGCTGCATCCTTTGAATTCCAACACTCACTTGTAAAATACAGCCCAGCCATTGCATAGTTGGGTTTAGGCTTTTTTTTTCTCTCTTCCAGTCTTGGTGGCTATCACTATTTTTAGCTGTCCTATGGGCATTTGTGGGAACTCATCCTCAAAGGAACGGGCTAGAGGTGGCTGCAGAGTCTTTGCCGTGCAAGATTAACCCGGCCACCCCTCTCTGGAGAGCTGTGTGCATCTTGGGCAGGGGGACAGTTTTGTCTGCATTTCTTATTTTTCGTCTGGATTTTCATTTTCCTGCCTGTTCACAAACAGTTGGTGGGTTTCAAGTGCCACTGAAAGGAGGGGTGAAAAAAAACAGTAACAAGAACATTTGACTGGGAATAAATGAATGAGGTGTTTTGTTTGTGCTTGCCTTTCCTCAGCCAAAAAGCCCCTCTACCATCCAGTGTTTCCAGTCAATGCAAAGATAAATGATTCTCATGAAATTAACTCCATTAAGACCAATTGGAAGTGCAAGAAAATAATCTCATGTGCTCCCTAGTGAGAGTCCATTACTCTGGATGTTTGCTTTAAATGTCTATTTGTTTTTAAAGTCAGTTGTGGGAGCATGATTTCATTAATTTCCCCCTTGGGGAGTACTTTTTCTTCATCTCTCCATCAGCAGTATCCCCCTCACAAAGGCAGGGCTCTGTCTAAGCTCACCAGCCTTCTGGTCCCTCTTGCTTCCCTACAGGCCAATACAGCGGGGAAGTGATGGGACAACCCTAAATCGCTCTGCATCAACAGCAAAAGGCTAGCAATCACAGCCACCAAAGAGGCAGCAAGGCCATGGCATGTATCTGATATCCAGTGTAGCTGGAGAAATGCTAATTTCTGGTGTCAGGGTGACTGAGGGCTGGGCTCTGCTGCTTCTCTCACATTAGCTGGGTGATGGGAAAGTAGCTCAACCTTCCCTGGATGAGTTGAAAGTCCACCAAACCCTGGATCCCATAGCTAAGCCGTCTTAGTGCTGGGCCAATGCTTGCTCAAGTGCTGGCCCCGTTTTTGGAGCTGATCTGGAATGGGTTGTAGTTTGAAATGTGTATCTCACCCATCAGGCGCAGAGCAGCTTCCTGACAGCTCTCGAGCTTCCTGTGGTGGTGGAAAGGAGAGGAAGAGATCTCACTGCTGCCTCTGCTCTGCTTTGTGCTTGCGCAGCTCCCTTCCCACCCCAGTTTGAATGTAGGGTCACAGCGCCTGCGGGAGCCCAATCTGAGTGTGTCCCCTCATGCACCCCGCTGCTCTGATCTGGTCCTGGCCTGATCCTGCCAGCGCTCTTGCAGGTGCCTTGCAGCACCCTTGGGTGCTGCTCTGCTCCTTCTCCTGCCTCCTGACAGAGGGMTGAGACACCCCAACACACAGACGAAGGAAAGGTGACCTCTCAGCATCAGCTATCCTGCTGCCACTGCTTTCTCTTGCCCCTAGAAGACAGGGTGGGTCCTGAGAGGAAGATAAAGCGTTTTACTATGTGATGCTGCAGGAAAAGTCCTGACACCCTGTACATCTTCATCAAAACCTGTTTACTGAAGGCTGCATCCTGTACTCATACCTGTAGGCCCATCATTCAAAGGGCTTCCCAGCTCCTTCTCAAGGGAGGCATTACACAGTATAACCCTGTACCGAACACCAGTGAGCTCCCTTTTAGCTCCAGTTAGGATTATTTTTTCTGCTGCTGAGGCAGGAGGATGGCTCAGAGCTTAACTATACTGGAGGCTGGGRCCTGTCTTCTCACTGACCTCTTCATTTTATTCCTGGTCATTTTAGCCTTGCTTTCCATCCATGGGAAGTTGGTACAAAGCTGCAGATTGGCAGAAAGCAGGTAAGGATTTAGCACAAAGAGCTACGGAGGCATCTGCCATGCAGCCTGTGCTAACGTTTTGAAGTTGTGGCCCAGCTGCCTCTAGATTTGCTGGGCTTCCCCCAGGGAAGCTGTGTTAGCAGCTCGGGTGTGAGGTGAGCCGGGCAGCAGGATCCTGAGAAAAGGAATGTGAAAAAGGCAGTGGGGTTTTTGAAGGTGGCTTTGCACTTCTCAAGGGCTCAAAGGACATCCCTCCTCCTCTCCCGTYTGGTAGTCAGRGTTTGCTCCTCAGAAGCTCAAACATACTAAAGGTATCTCCATGGGTACAAACCTGGCCGCTTATGAGGAAGAGAAGGGCAGACATTTTATCTCGCTTCTATTTCCCCTCCTTTATAAAGGCTGAGGCAAGAAGCTCAGAGCTGCCTCTTTCTTCATCAAGAGCCCTCCACCCTGTGGGTTCCTCCCCACCTCCCAGCTCTCTCAGATTCAAGTGCAGTCTCTCAGCTACCTGTTGCAAAGGTACCTTCAGAGCCACTTCATGTGGGCCTGGATGACCTGTGTAATAGTTCTCCAGCTCCTTCCCATGTGCACTGGGGACAGGGCTGGAAACAGACCCAGAGAGTGTGTGGAAGGGAAGTGGGGCTCCAGCCAAGTTTCTGAAACAAAGGAGGAATAGCAACTCCCTGGGAGTAAATCTTTTTTTGGCACAAAGGAGTCTAGCAGTGGCTAGGCACTCTTCTTCCACTTTTTTAACTGGAAGGCAGGTGAAGCACCACCTACAGCCAAGAAGGAAGCTAATGAGAAATCAGGGGCTCTCCCCTGCCCACCAGGGCAACATGGCTCATAACCTCATGTCTCAAAAGGGAGAAGCTATGGTTGCCCCAGCAGCTATGCCAGAGGGTGTGCACCATGGTGTAGCACCCACCTCACTGGGCTGAGAGCTGTGTAGGGTGGGCAAAGTGGTACAAAGATGCTGGTCAGCCCTGTGGCTGATGTGCAGATGTGGGTTACAGAGGACCAAGCAAATACAGCTTCTGACAGCAAGGTTTGAGGTCATTGGCTGGAGTGGCTGCTACAAAGAGTGGGAGATCTGCCTAAAACAAGGCCCACCTCTGCTTTCCTGGGTGCTGTTTTGATGGCTCCATGGCTGAGGCAGTCATTGCTCCCAGCCAATTTCAGCTTGCCCTAAAATGCAATAAATTGCAGTGATGCTCATTCCTCAAAAGCTCACACATCTGTGAAATATAAGTTTTGCCAGCTATCTCTAGCAAAACTCATCATGCTCATCTGTCTGGGACACAAATCTTCCAGAAAACCGCCAAACAAAGAATTTTGCATATCACAGAATCACAGATGAAGAACTTCTTCCATTCCCAGGACCTGAGCATGCTGCATACTGAAATTGCTAAGACAGATGTGACAAATGAAAGATTGTTTCCCCATCTGCAGTGCTGGCTGAGAAGCCAATATCAGAGGACTTGCAAAGCTAATGTGGCAATGCCAATGGCAGTTTCCGTTTCTCCTTGTTTCAGTCTCTGCAGAGCCAGTGAAGCTGTGCAGGTTAGTACTGCAGTCAAGGAGGTAACATCTGCCCATTTGTCCACCATCTTGGTCTTTACTTATTCCTGAGTGAGTCACAGAGGAGCTCCACCACCCTTCAAAAAACCTCTGTGCCTGCCTTGCTTTTGAACTCTTAGCTTTAAAACCCTGGTTGCATGACTGTTAAAACACAACCTCCTGGGTGGCTTTTTACGATCTAGGCTCTCCATGCCCCTGAGTTAGCAGTAAACACAAAATCCAATGTGTCGCTCTCAGTTTGGCTTTTAACAAATAGTTTAATGCTAAAAATACTTCCACCACTGGCTAACACCTGGAGAGGGAGGTAGCTGCTCCATCTCTGTCCCTGTTGCAGCCCAAGCAGTGCGACAGGAGCTGTCGGCTTCCATTCTGCTATGATGCTGTCTTTCCTAGTGGGTAGGAAAATCCCTTCCAACTGCCTGAAGGGTAATTTTCAGTTTATAAACATTCACTCCTCTCCTGATGGTCTCTAAAGCTGGGCACATTCATTGTTCGCAGCATGTGGGCGGCCAGAGGAATGCAAAAGAAATTGCAGTGGGGACCTGGGATCAAGAAAACTCATTAATTCTTGGCCACTTCACAGCTATGCAATCTGGATGCTTTTTAGTTCAATTTAATCTAATCTGGATTGGAATTGATGTCCCAAAGGAAGAGAAGCCTGTGAACAACCACTTTTCCAGTGTTGTTTTGATTACAATATGATTTCCCAGACCAGCCATCATTTGTACAACTGTGATGGGAGGGATGAGAAATGTTTTCCAAGGTGCTGCTAGAAAATTGGGGGCATGAAGTTCTGCTCAGCATCACTAGAGCTCTGAAGTGTTTGGAGGAATCTGTTGTAGTTGCTATAAAGCTCTTACACAGGAAGGAGAGGTACTAYGGTTGCTTGTCAAACAGCAAAGTTTGTCAAAAGTTTCCTTGCTGTAAAAGGAATCACAAGTTTGAGAGTTAGAAGAAGAGTTCAAACACTGGGAGCCTGCTCCTCTGTCAGTTTGCCTGGCTCTTTCACTAACCGCCTTTACCGCAAATTGTGTAGCAGAGCCTTACCAGGGTAATGGGACTTGAGATGGGAGTCAGGGCCCTCTGCTCAAGAAGGTCTTTAGCATCAATATTAACTGAAATGTCAGAAAAGATGAACTACAAGAAAAGAGATTTTTTTTTCCCCCAAAAAAATCACAGGAGGCACAGTCTGAGAGGATGAGGGAGACAAGGAGGTTCCATATAAAGCCACAGAGAAGGCTGGAGAAGAACCATGTAAGGTGAGCTGTGAAGTCAGTGAGAAAAATGGCTTCTAGGGAGGAGTTTCTGTGGCCAGGAGAATTTGCTAATCTGGATTTGGGAGCCTGAACGTGTATTTTACAACAAATAAAATATTTGACTGAAAAGGTTTTGCTCAGTTCACAAAAAAAAACAACAAAAAAGAAATGATTCAGCCCCATTAGCTTTCCTGGCCTTCCCAGGAGCTCTTCTATGCCACCAGAATGCATCCCCTAGGAGAATTGTGAATAGTTATGGGTCTCCAGGAGTTTGGCAGCACGGGAGAGCCAGGCTGGCAGGCTTGGACATGCTTGGGCTGGAGTTTCAGCTGGGCTGTTCTCCAACTCCTTGCAGAGGGGGACATGGACAGTAGAAAATGGAAACACTAAAGAAAGCCAAGATGCTGGACTTCAGAGGGGGACAGGATGTACCAACTCCTGGTATCATGCAGACCGAAGAAAATATTTTCCTGAGCAATCAGAAAGATGCTGCTAGAGATGGTTTTGTTTACTTCTTTTGTTTTCTCAAGTGCATCTCAGGCTTTAAAAGATGATGTTGGCTAAGCCTCGTATCAGAATACCAAATATCCTAGCCAGGTTTGCCTCTGCTGGTCCTGCTTCCCCAGGAGAGGGGAAAGCAATGGCATTTCCCATCAGCAGGTTCAGCCTGACCTGACTACCCACCCTCCAAGGTATTTCTGCCCACACCTTTTAGTGTGGACTGCCTTTCTCTCTTTCTCCTTTTCTCTTGTTTCAGTCAGGGTTTGGGAAAACCAGTACGAATGAAGAAATGAAAATAGCTGATGAGGCCTCACAGCTTTGTTTCTGAGCTCCCAGCACCATGATGGGAACCAGCTCATCGTCACAGCCCAAGGACCACAGTCCTGTCATGGACTCATTTAAACCTGGCCACCCGAATCTGAAGGGAGGGACTAGGCACAAAGCAGGATGGGAAAGCTGAGGTCTCCTCACAGTAGAACAGATGGAAATCCTCCAAGCAGCAAATTCCATGGAGAGTCAGATTTCCCACTTTTAAGAGCATATTGAAAGGACGGACACGTTTAAAATCTGACTCCACTTCCAGAACATCCCTTCATGGATTCTCTATCCATTGGTGATTTCCCTAGATATCATAAACTCATTAGGCTGTTGAGACCTTAAATACCTAATGTGAACTAGAGCCAGAACAGACACAAAGCCCTATTTGGGATCCCTTCATACATGTCAAGGAAGGAAAGAAGCCATCAATCCGTTCTTTTGTCTTTCSCAAGATATCCTTTCTTGCAGGTTTCAGGTTGCAAGCCTCCTGCAGAGAGAGCAATGCCAAAGAAAAAGTTGCCTCATACAGCCTAAGACTCAGAGAAATCACAGTCAGGAGGGTGGGAGGAAGGGCAAAAAGGAGTTTTTGCATTGCTGAGCTAAGATGGTATCATATCATGTCTGCTCCTGCCAGCCGTCTCTTTCAGATGTTATTTCAGTATTTTGTATGTAAAAAGTGCTGGAACAATCACATGATTCTTAAACTATACTGACTGGAAAAGGACAGAGCAGACCCCAAACCCCCAGGATTGTGAGTGGAGCCAACATCAGCATATCTTAACTATTGCTTCTCAGTGACTTGCTTTTTAATGCTAATATCCTGTGGAAAAATGGTGCCAAGAAATTGCTTGCATTCCATCATGGAACAACAAACCCACAAAAGCCAAACCCTCTGACCCCATGCCTTTGCCTGAGCTGGGGGATGGCTCAGCACTCGCTTTCATGTCRTTGATTCTGCCTGACATGTTACTTTTCATTTCCAGAGTAAGTCATGGCAGAGTAGCCCAGCTCAACCCCTGCTTGCAATTGCTTTGTGCATCTCAACGCCAGGCAGTTGCTGGGTGCATTTTGGTCCTCTCTTCCCACCACATCCTCCCCAGCTTCCGCTGCCTCCCCCCAGCCTCTCATTCCCTCTGCATTGTTTGAAAAGCCTCAAGCTTACTTTGCCCTTTAATTCTTGCAAGGAAAAAGGATTTGGGAGCATTTCTTGGCAATCACTGGTCTCTGCAGTGTTCAGGTCCAAAACAGGAGGAGGTCTGGGCCCTGCTGTTTCACATCTCCCATGATGGCTGGGTTAAGCAACATAGCTCCTGCAGACATGGAGCAGTGCCGGTTGTGAYTGTCAGTGATTTAAGAGCAGAGGCACTAGCAGGAGCAGGCTGTGCCTGCTGCCCACCAGGGAGGCTGCAGTCCATAGCTGTCCAACCTTGGCTCGTGGCCACCTTGATGGGGACCAGAGTGGTCCCCACTGTGCCCCCTTCCTGCCATCTTCTCAGTTTTCCTGCTTGGGGGGGAGGGGAGGAGAGGTTTGGCACATGTCTATCTCTTGTCTCCACAGGGAGTTGAGAAGTGGTGCCAGGGCCTGAGCCCTTTGCCCAGCATTTCCTACAGGGAGATCCTCCAAGATGAACACCTGCCAGGCCTGAGCAGAGATGTCCTGCAGTGCTGTTTCTTTGATACAGCCCTTGGAAAACACTTGCAGCAGTGTCATCAGCATCTGTCTACACTCTCCATGCTACCATAGGAGGCGAAGGGCTGGTTTTCAATGCCTTTGGACCCTTTGCATGAGATATCAGTGCCTAGAGGGCTGCAAGGCCTCTGCCCTGGTGCCAAGGAGCTATTCTGCATTGCAGGAGCAGAGCTGAGAAAACAACTCAGGGCAGGCTTGCAGGCCATTGGGACATTGGCAAGGGACTGCCCTGACGTTCGCTGGTGTCTGGCCAAGCCAAAATGCAGCCTGAGAGTGAAGCACAGACCTGGGTCACCCAGGGTCAGCTCAAGGTTAGACATGACGCAGGTGCTGGAGGAGGAGGTTGATCCAGAACCAGCTGTCCTGTTCCTGCATCCTGCAGAAAGCACCAGGTTTTGCACAAGCTCTGCCTCAGGGCTACCAGGCTTCAGCCAGGAGTGCTTCAGCTATTCCTAACAGTTTTAAACCTAGCTGATAGCTAGGAAAGCCTGAGCTCCTTCCTGGTAAGCAATTAGCTCTAATTAACAGACAATTAGAGGGCTCCTATTCCATTATAGTAAATCAATGGGAAAAGAGCCACAATCACTATGCTGATGCAGCAGCAACTGAGAAGATTGCAACCCTGGGATGAACCTGCATTCTCCAGTCCTGACAGCTTTCTGTTCCTGGTCCACAATTCCCTTCTCTGATTAGGTCCAGACACCCAATGAGGCTGAACATCAAACAGCTACAGTGAAAGATCCTTTGAAATAACTCCATTTTTCTGAGTGGAGCCATTCCTTGGTCAGCTGAAGCTTGCTCTGAATTCAAATGACGGAATGCTCATTTCCAAGTGAGGGACAATGACAAGCCAAACACTTTAGAACAATGCCATGCCAGGGCAAGACACTCTGCACAYGGTCTGGCAGGGTAGCTTATCAGCTTGATAGAAAAGCGGGAAAAAAAACAAGCCCTGCTGAATTCATGTTCCTGTATAAATCTGAAAAAATTGTTTAGGAGACAGGCGAGAACATAAAACAGAATGAAAATACTTTCATATTGTTTAGGCACTTAATTCCAAGGAAGATGTCCATTGACAAAGCATGGCAGGGTGYGCAGTGTTTATCAGCCCTTCAATTTACTTTGGCACTGAGGCCATAAACCAGAACACAACAGTACTGAGTCTCTGAAGTCCAGAAGAAATCTCTTGGCTTTGGAGAGACTCTGTAAATATTAGGATAAACTGTATCTTAAAAGGCTCAATGCCTTTGATTTTGTTCCCATGTGTGGCTTCCTCCATTTATTTTCATCTTACTGTCTCTAATGTTGACCTGTTCCGCCTGTAGAGAGGGCTGTGAAATGAAACACCAATACAAGTTGCTTCTGATGGAGCCTGAGCTCCAGCAAAGAAATTGGCAGTTATATTGGGAGCGGTATTTCCGCCAGAGTCTYGAAAAATGATTTTTTTCTAGTGGCAGAGTTGTTATAGATATGATAATCCAAGGATATAGGTAAGGTGAGGTCTGTGGGGAGAATTGATATCTTTTTTTTAACCCAGAAAATCAAAAAACCAAGCCAAAAAAGCCCAGTCAAGATTTTAGACATGCAGGGCCTTCACAGTATCTGTCTCATTATGAGAAGGTTAAGAGTTCCCAATATCTGACTACTTTGAGACTTTAAAAATGAGAGCGGAGAGTGTTTCCTATTTACACAATTCTGAGATCTGGGGCTTTAAATGAACAACACACAGGGTTAGGCACACAGCAAACTCATGCAGGCTGACAACACCTGTATGTCTCTAGTGGTGAATGTAAGACCTGTGGATTGAGACTGTGTAGGACTTATAGGTTGGATAGTGTAGAACCTGTGGGTTGAATGGTGTAGGACCTATAGTTTGTGAGGACGTAGGACCTATGGGCTACCTGTAAGTTGGGAGGGTGCAGGACCTATGGGCTAAATGGTGTAGGACCTGTAGGTTGGGAGCATGTACGACCTATGGTTCTTATGGTGTAGGACATGTAGGTTGGACAGTGTAGGACCTGGACATTTGTTGGTGTAGGATCTTTGGGCTGGGACAACCTTATTGCTGCAGCTCTGGCTTTTCTGCAGAACCAGCTTGTTAACACCCGTTTTGGAGACACTGTGTCCCACTGTGGCCTCCAAGCTATAGGCTTATGTCCTTCCCACAGGCCTCCAAATGGTAGCTGGATTTGTCCACGTGTCCTGAGAGGAAAGGCCCCCCAATCCTATTACTAATCTTCTGAGCTGGCAGCAGCTTATTGTTAGTGCTCCTAATGCTCTTAGGGCAGAGGTCTGTCATAGAGCCTTGCCGGTCTAATCACGTTCCCCTTGAGAGCATGGCAAAGTTCCCACTGACTGCAGCGAGAACAGAGACCTAGCTATTGTCTGACACCTTTGAAATTTTCTGTGACTGAAAGGAGCTATTTTTGGTTAAGGAAGTTCAAAGTGAGAGAAGGCACATGGGAGGAGGGTGGACAACTTCAAAGCTCAGCTCTGAAGTCTCTTCGGGCAGGAGTCCACGGAGCTGTAGCCAAAGCAGCACCAACCAACCTCACTTTGAAACAGGGTCCTGAATGTTATTTTTATGGTGGAAAGGCCCTTCTGGAAAAAGAAGGTTTCATGAGTTCCCCACTGGGGATCAGCCACTTGGCTTGCTGCTTCTGCAGTGTAAGCTCTTCTCTACTCAGGTCTCCTCATCCCAGGCGGCTGCAGAGCTATTGTGCATTATCCAGGTGATTCAGGGCATAAAAAAACAGATAGCAGTGCATGTTTCCATTTTACAGTTCCCTTAGTACAGGGTGTGAACACCCTGTTGCTGAGAGCCCTGTAGCTTGTGTGAAGCTGCCCTCACTGGCCTTGCAGACCAGGAACGAGCGCTATGCAGGTTGAACATGACTCAGGCAAGCATGTACTTTCCTGGCTGGGCTAAGCCTGGGGTTAAGCACATCGCTGAGTTTCGTGTGTGCATGCATATGTACAGAGCTGCAACGTGTCTTCCCGGCCAGAAATGACATGACTGAATATTATAGCCATTAGACTGTTTCCCATAAGAAATAACAACCCATTCAGCTGATACAAAACCATGAGTGGTATTGTGATATCTCTACATAATGATATTATTAATGGTTGCCATTAACAAAGAACATGATGTTTTAGCACAGAGTGAGGAAAATGTTCCTTGCAACTGTTAATATTGCTATTAACCCTGCAGCTGGGATGTCTGCTTGGCTAAATCTTCCCTACTCCGTCCAAGCATTAATTATTAGGAACATAAATTTGACTGAAACATTAAAATCAATTTCTTCCTTCATTTGCAATTGGCACCTTCCATGAGTCATGCTGGTGATATGAGTTTTCAAAAGAAGCCATTGAGCTGGGAGTATAGGGGAAAGGGACTCTGCTGCTCTTGCTTTTAGCAAGAGAGATGTCAAAGAAAATTAATTTCAGTGTGGAGTACCTATCAATTACAAATTGTTAATATTTGGGGCAGACTTGTAATAGCTAACATAGCTAACAAACAAGCACCCGGTTTGCAAGGGTTACTCTTTGCACAAAGTTGCAAGAGAGCTAATAGGAGGGGGCTGTTTCAACACGAGGAGCTGAAACTCCTGGGGGATCTGACAGCACCGAGCCCCATGATCACCAGCAGGCTCCTGACAAGCAGCGTGGGGCTGAGACAAGATGTACAGCACCTAACACAACAGAATAGCCCGTGCTCCTGTGTCCCCACTGCGAAACGCAACTCAGGGTGGGTAACAGAAATTTTTCTGCTACCGCCAGTGACGCATAAAGAGATGGGAGAATTTCTGACTGCCAGTCCCTGCTCCTCTCCCAGCTCCAGAGCAAACTGGACTGCCAGGTGTTGCTTTATCTTTGACGGATGGCCACAGAAAGGAAAGGCTGTAAATTGCCTCTCTGTGTCATCTTTGCTGTTCGGGCCTGAGGGGCCCATCTCAGCACCCTCCTGCAGGGTTCAGAGACCAGCCCACCCTAGCAGTGTTGGATCTGGGATTGAGTGGCTGACCAGGTGCCTTTCTCCTGCACTGGACCCTCTGAGAGTGAAGGAAGGATGCACATGGAGCTGCCCCTTGATTTCAGTACTCTCAAAGCTGGAAGTTTTATGCAATCTGCCACTATCATGAGTGGCAACACTGCTTTACCCCTCCCAAGTCTAACAAGCAGTCTGGCATTTTTCTACCTGTGATATGCAGACCAGAAAAGCAAAACCCTTCCCATTTTGGACACTGGCCCAAGCTAAAGCCCTAAAATAATGGGTCTGGCTGTAAGGACCAGGATATTCTTTTCTCTCCTTCACCTCCTCAATTTTGGGTGTTTATGAATCTGGYCTTGGATCGCCCCAAATCACAGGGAGTGTTGCTGCTTTGCCAGCACTTCACTGGTGTCTGAGGAGTACAGTCCCACAGCTGGATGTCACACACACCAACCCAAGTGGCCTGTCTTCACCAGCTTTTCCATCTCCAGACCTGGAAAGGACATTTTTGCATCTGACACTACCTCTGACTTCCTAAACTGGAAAGGCACCAGCTCAGAGATGAGAACAGTGAAACACAGGATGCCACAAGAGCACCATCTCTGAGCTAAGTAGGATGTTACTAAGGGCAATGTGAAGGGCTTCATATCTTCTTTTCAGTCTCATTCTGGCATCGAGTCTTTTGAAGTCTGCTTTGGTGCTTCCTGGGTTCACTTACTGCCATCCCTGTGACTCTTAGGTTGTCCATAGGGTGGTCCTCCATGCTGGCGGCAGGACCTAAGAGTAGATATAGGGAGTGTTTCAGTCCAGAGCTGCTGAGGAAAGCAGGGATGATGCTACAGCAACATGTCCATTTCCTTCACTGCAGCAACTGTGCCACGGTGGGCTCCAAAGCCTGAGAAGGGAAATAGTTCAGTTTGTACATCCCACTGCAATGTGTCACRGCCCCATTCTCCTCCAGAGAGCAAGCATCTTTCTTGGGCAACAATACTGCCTGTACTTATATAACATACAACAGCAGGAGATGACCTTACTGCCTGGAAAGAGAAGCTGGACATCATGCTTGGGACATGATATGGGAACTGTGATCTGCTGGGGCTTTAGATCTGTAAGGAAAGTAGAAGAATAAAGCTACAGCTCCCATAAAATGCTATAGTTATTTTTCACTGATATATTTTATCTCTGGGCTGAAGAATGAGAACATTTTTTACTTAAGGGCACTTGGCGTTTGTTGATTTGGCTCCCTTTCCCCTCCATGAATATTTGTAATGGTTGCTAGACAAACAAAAACCTCACAGACACTTTTGATTTCAGCTTGGTTTCACTGAGACCTCAGTTTTCCATTAAAAATAAAGGTTCCAAATGAGAATTTGAATTTGTTGTGAGAATTTGTTTATGTGTTTGGTGTGTAGAAACCAGCAGCAATTAAAAGCAATACAGTGCATGCACAGCACTGCTTCTTCTGGGGAATTTTTCCATAGGTGAGCAGTCCTTCGCACCAAGGATGCCTTCCCCTGTTCCATTACTTCTGCACTTCCACGGCCTGATTCTCATGCCTCACACACAGATGTGCCTCTTGCTCCCTCCTAAACAATCCCCATCTCTTTGACATTGTGTCCTGCCAGTGTAGAAGTCACACGTCTGCAGATGTGTTTTCCTCCCCTCTAGCTGTTACCTGTTAAGACCAGAGAAATACTAGTTGCTGAACCTCTCCCTTGGAAATTAATTCCCTCAGAAATTAATTCCCTCAAAGTCGCTCTGAGCACAAAATTAGTCTCACAAAGATGGACTGCCAACAAAGTCAAGTGAAAGACCACACAGTGCCCTTTGCAGCTCTTCCAAGGGAGCTGCCAACCCCTCTGTGCCCTCCCACCAAAAGCACCCAGAGATGAGCAGAGCACCCACCACCCACACCTAAGCTGGCAAGGCTGGGCAGAGCTGGGTCATGTGCAAGAGGTTGTATTTCTGGAGGGTTTGCTTGAACCCTGCTCCAGCGGCAAGCTGCAGAGAGGATACCATTGCAGCGAGTGCTGGCTGGCTGGACCAAGGGCAAGAGGAGGGTACAGCTGTCAGCTGGACAAATGCAGCATGAAATGACTCTTGAAGTGGGACTAGGGCTCACAAGAGCTAATTATCGGGAGAGGGTGAATTATCTGAATTATCAGCTGAGGGAGTCAGTCTGTCTCTTTTTCTGTGTATCCATAAACCCTGTGAGCTCAGATTCCTCCCTTTTTATTGAAAGACAAGGCCCTCTTCCAAGATACCTCTCTAAGATGCCTGGTGGCAGCATACTTGAACTAACTCAGGCAATAGGATGGGAAAGGTGATATTCTCTTCAGTGTCAGTAAGAGCAGAGCTAAGCTTGGGCTGGTTTTGACTACTTTCTTTCCAGCTGCTCAAAAATCACTGCAAGTGAATTTTTGCCTCGGCAAGAATACAGACACACAGCCTTTCCTAGAAAACTTCTCTTGGGAGGTGTAAATTTTATTGCACAGAAAGCCTGGCAGTGAGTGGAGAAACACTGTAAGTAACTGAGAGCATCCTGGGCATGCACCCAAAACTTCATCAACAATAGGATTGGGGAGGGGAGGTAATGGCATTCACCCAGTGCAGTCCCTAATGACTTGCTGGTGGCAGGGCTGGTACCTGGCATGATAATGAGCCTCTGCTAACGTGAAGGTTTCATAAATCTGATCCCTGCAGTGGGCGAGAGGAGACAGATGGGAGTCATTTAAGATGACTGCATTTTCTCTCCCGGGTTTTCAGTTATTCCTCCCCCCTGCCCAAAACCTCACTCAAGCTCTGTTTGCAATTGCAGTTGCTGGGTTAAAACA
Source organism: Apteryx rowi (assembly GCF_003343035.1). NCBI lineage: Eukaryota > Metazoa > Chordata > Aves > Apterygiformes > Apterygidae > Apteryx > Apteryx rowi. Next base: position 728,401 of record NW_020450598.1, read on the forward strand.
CAGTCTGACTGCAACCCCACTGGAGAAGGAATGTAAGCACCAGGGTGCATAGTTTTTGCTAGATGCAGCATTTCCCAAGGTCCTAGGGCAGACAGAACTGGCTCCCCAGCATCAGGGGAGTCTTTCCATCCACTCTGAGATCAAGTTAATCTCATCTGCACCTGGACTGGGGGTCCTATGGACARCTTGGTTTTCTACATGTCCCAGTGCAATGCAATAGCACTGAGATACTCAGTCCATCGCAGCAAGCCCCTTCTTCATACTAGCAATTGTTATGTATAGTTTACAGCATGGTGGAACCTCCAGAGAGAGATTTAGCTTTCCCTGGCACCCTGGTTGTTTCATCTGTAAAGAATGGGTGTTTCTAGCAAATGAAGAGTCTTGGACTGCAGAAAACTTTCGTAGCTATACCTTTTTTTATAAGACATGGAAACCTAGACACCACAGGACTAGGTGCATGATRTGATGGGGACAACTGACACAAGCCATCTGCAGCACCACAGTTATGTGCAGTCTAGAACTGCTAAAACCTGGGGAGTAACCTCCTGAACCTCAGCCATGAAAGCACATTTCCATCAGCTCAACAATCAAACCTGCAAGGCGACTGCAGACCTGGCCCGGGGGTCGTGCGGTGTATTACAGACTGGCAGAAAGGCAGACCTCCAAGCACAGGTTATGTCTCATGCAGGGCAGTTTAGGAAGCCTGGATGACCGCAGGAATACCTTCTGTACAGATGCTGTATTTGAGGACCTGCTTCCCCAAAGCATAGTTCTGCAGGCTTGAGTGCTGTTTACTCCAATAGGACAACTTACATTCTTCAGTGATTTGCTGAGCTCAGCCATGTATCAGTTTCCTGAAAGATTCACATGTTTGGCAAGGGAGGTTTAGAAGCAATTTCTTTTTTATTGCATTTTTTGCTTATTACTCTTTACTCTGCTAATAAATAAATTCATTCTACAGGCTTGACATCACTTATGAGAGAGGAAAAAAAAAAAAAAAGGCAGGATATGAAAACAGAAAAGAAAGCAGAGCCACAGGCAGAAGCATTGCTCATAGTCCTTTTTCTTGGCCAGTTTTCCAAATGCCAGGCTCTTTCTGGATTATTTGTATCATAATTCAAGCAAAAAACTTTCCTTTGTGCTGCTCTTGAGCAGCTAAAATATCTCATTCACCTAAGCTCAGAAGAAGTGAAGGTAAAAATATTATTTAATAACAAAAAAATGGAATCTCTTAGGAGACATAAATGCTCCATTTCTGTCTTTGATAAGGACGGACAGCAAGCCAGCATCAGCTCTTGGTTCCAGCAGCTCAGAGGTGCTCTGATGTACAGACATGGTGTACAGACTTGGTGTAACCCAAGAAAAGGGGACGCCTGTGAATATCAAGGCTGGATCTGCTTTGGAATCTTAACAGCCAGCACCTTCAAGGTTAGGTGTATCAAATGAAATATTTTGATTCTTGCCCGTCTCTGAGCTTGTGCCATGAATAGGAGGTACTCTGCCATTTTTATCCATGGAAAAGCCCTTAGCCAAACTGGTGAAAAGACAGCCACCGTGTTACRAGAAGTTGCAAGATTAAGCTCTAAATGAGTTTTTAAAATAAGATAAACTCTCTTGCTTTAGGTCATGAGCTAGTGAAGACCTGGAAAAAACACTCTTGGGAAGGTTATTCCATGCCTGTAGACTTCCAAGTTTCTTATACCTTCTTCGAAGGCACTGTACTGAGCTGGAGATACCAACATTTTGATCTAGCAGACTCAATGGATTTAAGGAGATGTTAACTATGGATTATTTTGTTTCTTTTTCTAATGGCTTCTATGCTAACTCTTCTAAGGAAAGGTTCACAGAGGGCTACATCCAACACAGTTGTTTGACTGCTGCTCTTCTCATCCGTTAGCTAATGAGCTGCCACAAGCTCAAACTCAGAATAGGATYAGGTAGGCATTGCTTATCTCAGATAAAGGAAACCAGAGAGCAGTATTTTGGAATCTCTAACTTCAAGTCAACAGCAAGGCCTTGGCTACTTAGAAAAGAAATGAGGCATTCAGACCTCGATTCATTTAAATATATACCTACATTTAAACCTGGAACTTCATCAGGGCTGTTCCTAAACTTAAAAGGAGGTGAAGGCTTAATTACATTGCTGAACCAGGGGCCTCACTGTGGAGAACTCGAATGTTAAATGTCAGCATGAAGACAGATTCCTATGGCTGGTTACAAATCTTTAGGATTTATAATCACTTTATATCCTGGAAACGTTGACAGCTTTAAATATAGCGCTGTGGCTGTGATAAATTGTTTACATTTTTTTCTTGTTAGCCTTTTGTAACTAAATTTAAGGTATCCATTTCGGCATGATCCAATTACGGAAGTGTAATCAGAATGTCTCCCCATGCAAGAGGCCGCATCTATTTTTGTCCATGAAGCCTAAGTCTGCATTTCTTAGTTCATGATTTATGTCAGAATTTAAATTAATAATAAGGCGTCTGTCCACAGGCAAATATTAGTATTGCAAGACCTATTCAACATGAACTCTGCAACCAGCCAGGATCTCCGAACAGCCAGGATTCAGTTACAGTGACAGCACAGATCCTATTTCAAACATCACCTGGCTTTGCGCAATTATCAGCAATTCCTTCTCAATAAGGAGAGTCTGAAACTAATAGCATGTCAGCTTAAACTATTGAACTCCAGCAGATTCATTCCTGAGACAAATAAGGCCATATTTCAGCTAGATTTCAGCCAGACTGCACCTTTGCCTGCATTGCTGATGGGCGTATTTCCACAAATATTTCCATTGACAAAAGGCAGGTGTCCTGCCTTTGTGGGCTCAAGCAGGCAGCTGCACATGCACAAATACGACCACACATACAAACCCAAGGAAGCCACAAAGCTGAAAGGGAGACCACACTGTTACCTAGAGGTGGGCCCTGACCTAGGGACACAGCAGATATGGGATCATGTCCTACCTCTTCATTGTTTTTTTTGAGCAGACATTCTCTCCTGCATTAATAAACAGAGAACTCATTGATTTCCTTTGCAACATGCTTTGAGATCTGCTGATAGCAGAAGCAACATAAGAGGCAGGAGCTGTTGTGATGATCCAAATTCAAGAAACCTTCTGCAGTTATTGTTGTTTAAAGCAGCTTGTCCTGTAAAGTTAAGAATCTGTTCCTTTAACTATCTAGGGTCCTTGCAACTTCAGCTTACCAGTGGAAATGCACTTTCAGTTTTCTGTCCGTCAGGTCAGCAATGCTTCCACTGCAAGAACTTCCACTGCAAGCTGACAACAAAACCTGACACTAAGACACCAACAGTGAAGGATAAAACCAACTGAGTGCCAAGTTTTTCATCAACCAAGACAAAAAGTCATTTTCCACATGTGATTACCTAAGAAGTTCATCTCTGAGTCCAGCAAATACTTTCGCAATTGGCAAATAACTTCATGTCACAACAAGTGCTATGGAGCTGCTTAGTAGATCTAGAGAGAGGACGAAAGCTTTGCAGAAATGCAGGCCTTAGCTGGAACATACATTGTCACCTTACATTGCTTCTGAACAGATGGCAAAGCTGCTAAAGGCAGGGACAGAGATCAGAAGATTAAAAGGCACAACTTTCACTGAATGTAATGCATAGCCTCCCTGATTTAATAAGCCGCACACAAGATAAACAGCCCCACATCCTCTTCTCATGGCCCAGAAGTTTGCATATCTGCCCACATTAKTTTACTCGTTGGCCTGAGATGGAGAGCATAAATGGACCTTGCCAATCAAGAAGTGTGCTTGCAGTGTTRTGCTGTGCACATTAAGATCTGCAGGGCACTGAGTTCAGTGCAGCAAGGTGGGATAGAGTGATGTTTGGATAGCTACCTGCCAGAAACTGGGAGGGAAAAGGAAGCTTCTAGATGGAGAAGTTGCGAGATGCAGCGAGGGATCATGGCCATATCCAGGGGTGACCCACAAGCTTTGTTCACAGCATTTCTGAAAGAACTTCCCTTGATAGCTTTGTAAATATGGAGTTGTTTCAAATACATTGTTCTAGGTCATAGCATGAAGTCCCCATTCTACAAAGACCGTGTCTCCTCAGAGACCAAAGCTAGGTCCACAGTGCTGCTGGAGAGCAGGCCTAAGCCTATGTTCACCTCAAGTCTGTGTGGGTGCAGCCTGAAGATTTCAGGTGAGCACGCAAGAAGGCAGAAAACTCTAGTACACTCTTTTGTCTAGGTTCATGCCTGCATGTGTGAGTCCTCCACTATGTATCCCACAGGGCCTTGCACGAGCATCCGATGGCTAACGTCTGACAAGCATCTTAGCTGGCTTCCTGCCCAACAGTGGCAGCTGTACTACCACTGTCCTCGCAGCTATAATGTGGAAGCAGATACACAGGAGGGGATGGTAGGAGTACCTAACAGGATCTCTGACCAGTGTCACCTAAAGGAGATGCAGGACAGATGCCGACTGAGTAACCTACCACAGTCAACAGCAGCACAGGAAACAGGATCTGAGTCTCTGAAGATCCAGATCAGCAGTACCATCCGCTGTACCATCCAGACCTAACCGTTGTACCATCCTTCCTCTCAAATGGCTGAAGCTAGGAGTCTTGCATCTGATTTGCTCTCAATATTTCAGCCCTGGTATGCCCCATCACTAAAACAACCCAATACATCCATTATAAAGTTCATGCTGACTACTTTGCTATTAGGAAATCCAGCTCTCCTGCGGTTTGAGGCAAGATCTTGAAAACTTGACAGTCCATGAACCAATGAGATGCCTCTTGCTGGCCCTACAAGAATGTGCAAGTACTCAGCCAAAATCTGAACTACTGCAGTTCACCATCCACCCAAAACTGTTTTCAGCACAGGTCACCACAAGGTACCCAAGAGAGCCTTGTTCACCTCCATGGTCCCTTTTCATGCACAAGGGAGTAGCAGGGATCACCCCCAGACAGCAGTGAGCTCCACCTGCCAGAGGAGATAAAGGTCTGAGTGTAGCTATGTGCTTCACTTCAAAGATCATGCTTGAGTGCTGGGAGTTGCTGTTCACCTGCTCCATGGCTCTGCTGAACCTCATGGGCACAGCAATCAGGGGAGTGCTCTGGCCAGCAGCTTTTAACTGTCACTGCAATAAAGCTCTGCTCGTTCCTCCTTAATCCAGGCTTCTACTTCCTCCAGACCCCCAGGGAATACAAGAGCACTGAACTCTTTGCAGGTGCAGGAGGAGACATTGGATACTAGCCTAGCTGTGTTTTGAGATGACATTAGGAATGTAACTCAGCTAGCAGTGTGTTGGAGGTAATTGCTAGTCCACAGCCTGAAATGCGCCTGCTTTATTCTCTCAGATAAACAGCCTTGTCTCTTTGCATCCCAGTGCAGGTGTGTGTAACCGGATATAGCAGCACAGTGCAAATCAGTCACTTCTTTTTCAGTAACTCTCTCTGGTATTYATACAGCCCCAATGGCATGGTATGCCAAATCCTCCCCTTTTCAATTATACAGGCTCCTGCCTTATTAGCTCTGGGTTATTGGAGGAAGACTCCTCTCTTGTTACCAGAGTTGAAAGATGCACACTGAAAACTGAAGGCTGCTGGGAGGCGAAGCACAGGCTCTTGCTTAAGAGAAGCAGCACCCCAGCTTCCACTGCGGACAGACCCACATTATCCCTTGGCRCCACTGAGATCTTCTTAGGCAAGTCTCCAAAACCAATCCTTTGAGAGCCCAGTGAGGAAAACCCTGGGCCCAACCAGCATCACCACTGGTCAGGCACAGCTGGGAATGAAGGTCACTCGGAACAAATGGAGGTTTGACTTGGGCTGCCATGGGGACAGGGCACAGCAGGCTGAACGAGAATAAAATGACATATGAYACAGAAGCAAGGCACAAACCTCCCAGAGGGAGGAAAAAAAAGATCCAATGGAATTATATAATTTAAAACTACCATAATTATAGCCAATAGGCTTTTTTCCCCCTCCCCAAGGCACCCCAAACCAGCATTTCACATGAGTCACGCTTTTGTGCGCAGTGTGTATACAGCCAAAAGCACAAGTGTGAAGAGCTGAGTTTCTATCAGGCTCACAAACCCATCTGTGAATGCCTTGATCCCAGAGGGGTACTGTTACCTCAAGTTTCTGCTCCAAACTGGAGGTGCATTCYATTAAGGCCTCTATAGTTACATCCAAAGGAACAGCTTGCTCTACTAGCCATGCAGCAAGAGCAGCAAAAAGAAAAAAACCTCTGTTCTGTGGGTGTGAAGTCAAGGTATCTCTCAACTGTGTTTTCCTTTAAAGCTACCAAGATGGAAGACAGACCCAGAAAGATCACTGAGCTTCTCAATGCACCTTTCTGGAACCACTGATGCAAATACAATTCACACTCCATTGCGTTAACACCACTCCTGTGAATGCTAAGATTCCTTCCTACCTGGATAAACGCTTTATTTTACAGCTGTGTCAGATCATAAAAATATGTGAAGAAGAGGACAGCTCAGACCTTTGATAGATCTCTTGGGGATGTGCCAAAGGCAACAATGAAAGAGGAAATTACAGGAAAGGGGATGTGGCTTTTCCTTCTCCCAAAAAGCCCACTTGGTGTGATGCTCCCAGTCCTGTTTGTCTCTGTCTGTCTGTCTGTCTCTGTCTCCCTTCCCTCCCCTTCCTTTCTTCCTCCCTGTTCAGTGGCTAACCCTCAAGTCAGGTGGAAAGTGAGGAAGCAAATGTGATTTGGGTCATTGTAGCAGTGGAGAGTTACTTCCGGAAAAATGGAAGAGAAGAGGGGACATGAGCTGTTAGCACATTAAAAATGTAAAGTTTTTGCAGAGGTTATCTACTCCTCTGGTTTAGCATTATCGTGGAGGTATATTTTCTGTGCCGTTTTTACATAAAACAAGCAAACTTACCAACCCTTACATTTTGGAAATATCAGATGGAAACTTTCCTTTAAAAAAATGATCAAGACACAAAAGCGTGTTGACAGTTTTGGTATTGTTCCATCTCTCTTCTCTTCAGGCTAAAACCACTTGGTAAATTCAAGAGGCAGAAGGAAGTCAGTGTTTCACTGAATAGCTCAGGACTCAAAAATCTCATGAATCTAGGAAAAGGCAGCCAGATGGGTCTGACCTCCTAAATAATTCACCAGGACCTTGGCTGCCAGTGCCCAGCCACTGCCCATGACCACATGGGTAGGCATCTCACAGTGCTGAAGATCCTGTACCAGCATCCCCATCCTGCTCTCAACAGCCTTTGCCTGGCTCTTTAACCCACTCATCTCATTTTCARTGACTTCACTTTCTTGCCGAGTGTAAGTCCAGATGCACCAAGAGCCACTTGGACCACCAGTCAAGAGGATCCAACTCCTGGAGACCCACTCGTGATGAGCAGGGCTCCATTTTATTGCTATCAGCCCCATTCCTCTGTCACTGGCTGACAGCCCTCTCAATAATGAACTTAACAAGGCTTTAAATTAGTTCTGAAAGCTCCTCTTCATTGACTTGGCATGATGGAAGAATTCATCTATTCTATTTCTGCCTTTTCCTTTTTGATTTGCCTCTGGGAACTGCCACTTCCTTTAAATCATTTTCACATGTCCATATAGGGGGAGATTCTCTGGAAAAACTGACATAACCCAGAAAGTTACTACCTCATTTGCAGAGCCTAGTGGCCCAACATGAATCTTAGAGCCACGCAGCCTTACCTGTGCATCTCAGGAGGACTCTGCAGGCTGCAACAGAGATTAATTAAGTGGTGAGTAAGCACCACAGCTCTCCCCCAGCCTGGCGTCGGGAGCAGAAAGCTGACTTCAGCAGAYAAGAATGGCTAGACTGCAGGAAAGGCAAGCAATCTGTATCATATCAGGCAAGCGTAAGAACTGCTTGGGTTCGTTAAGGAAATCAATCCTCCACTGCAAGGCTGAAAAAGTAGGGCTGGACAAAGGGAACAGCGATGTTATCAATCTTGGTTTCAGTTTGACTCTCATGCATGTCCTCTGCAGCACTCTGAATAGAGGAACCCTGAAGCAATGCAGGGACACATCACTGGTTGTGACCTGGGCCTGGCAATTAAAACCTTGCCACCAAACTGTGGGAACTCGTAAAAGATATCTGTTCTCATCTGAGCTCATTACCCCTTAGCTCCCGTTAGTGACAGGATGAGAAACTGGYACATCAAAAGCACTGTTCACCTGACCTGTGTTGATGCCCCATTAGGGGGAGACGGACCGTGCCCCAGCGGTGCCCATTTCTCTTCAGCACCAGCGCAGCGGAGCTCAGCTTGGCTGGTGGCTCTGCCCCATCCTCCACGTTCACACGGGCCACCGCTGAGGAGCACACACCTGGGATGCCTGGCTGCAGGGATATCCCATCTGCTACAAAACACAGTCCTCCCCTCTGCTGACCAACCCCAGCAAGCCTGTGTACATCGCTCAAAGCCTGCTCTAAAGTCTTCTGCAGCTGAGAAAACTCGAGAGAGCATCACATTTCCAGAGGTCTTGGGGCCAGCCCCTGCTGAGGCCATTATGTTTTCATCTCACAGTGCTGTTTTACACAGTGCAGGGCAGGCTAATAGCCACTTCAGCCAGCCAGGAGGTTTATCCTGAGTCTGAGAAAGAGTTCCCTGCAGTTCCCTCATCCAGACTGCAATTTGCTGTTGGGAAGGGCCCTGTTTCCCCAGAACTCAGTTCATAATTGTAAAGTGGTCCCCAAGCTGCTTTTCCTTAAAATGGATCGGCAAGCTCAGTGTTAGACAGTCACAGATGTTAAAGGAGCCAGGCATATYGTCAGGCAGTCACTGCTGTGAAGAAAAAAACCCTCCAGATTAATGCAAGTTTATGCATAGCCTTAATCAGTTCAAGTTACTACTGAATCAAGGTGCAAGTTATCAGCTGACAGTCCAACCTGTCCCCAGGCATTACTGGGAAGCCTGGGACAGCATTTTCCTCAGGTATCTCCAGTTTGCCCTAAACAGTTAGGTATAATTCATTCATCACGCAGAACATACCACTTTCTAGCTCTGTTTGGCATAGGCAAAGCCTGATACCTTTTCCCTCCAGCTTGCTCAGCCTTCGAAAGGCGAAGGGGAGCCAGTTTCCAAAACATGTTGCACCCCCTCCTTCCTCAAACACGTGTACAGGCAAGAGGTCATCTGCTTAGATCTCTCTCCTTTCATCTACCAGCTGTGGAAAGCTCCATAAGATGGTACCCAGCTCTACCTATTCAGCATCATTCCAATATCCACCTGAGCAGCAGAGGGAATACTGTTTCAAGATCTGCCTTTCCTTACTGTTTAATAACATCATTAATGCAGCAGGGTCCAGGAGTCTCACAAGACCATTCCACTGCAAGAGGCAGCCCTCCATCTGCTTTCTCCTAGAGGTATGTGTTTTTCTCTCTCCATTTTTCACACTGCCTTCTTTCCCAATGCACTTAACTGGCTGTCTTTCCTTCACTCCTCTTCTACACTCATTTCTCTCCCTGTCTGGTGACAAACCAAGACTCAGTATTGTTCATAGCAAGGTCAAAACTGGCTGACAGACACGAAATGATGGGCAAACATTTGCTGTAAGACAGCCCAAAGCTGGTGGGGACAGATGACAGCAGCAATCCAATTTTCTTCACAAAGGGGACCAAACCATAGCTTTGTCTTAGGTATTCCTAATTGAGGGTAACATTGGTGACATTTTCCCCTCTCCCAGCTTGTTTGCTCGGAAAAATGGAGGGTTAAACAGTGGTAACTAGAGACAAGTTTATTCAATTGCATTGCCCTTATTTCTTATGGGATCACTCTTAGCAAAAAGTCACGTTAAACAGCAAAGCACGATGCTTTCCTTTAAGGATGAATTAAGGGCTTCTCACCTCTGTTCAGAGGCCAAACACAGCGGCGGTGAAAGAATGTGCAAAGACAAGCTATAAACTCTGCAAGGCAAGTATTAAAAAGCAAAGACAGAGATACCCCAGGGCGCCACACAGCTCCCTGATGCAGGCAGCAGGGTCTGAGYTGCAGTGGTTATATCCCACTTTGGTTTTCAAACAGCTCATTTATTCTGTCCTCTGGACTCTCTGCAGTTATTTGTTCTCCGTTTCCCCAACTCAAGGCATGCAGCCTTCACTTTACTCTCTCACAGGTCTTGACATGCAAGGAACCAGAAGAGTTGCGGCCCAGGGACTGTCATTGCAGCAGCTGCTGGTACTGCTTGGAAATCCAAGCCTTTAGGAAGTATTTGCAGAGCTCAGATTGCTTTTTAAACATAACATCTTCTGTGATCCTTATGAGTTCCTTGTCAGCCAACACACCCCGCAAAACACATGCACATGTTCTTAGAGAGCCTCTAGCTGGTACTCAAACTCAAAACTGGGCTTAATTTTCAGCTGTCAAAGCTAGGAAGCAGAAGGAATCACTGAACCCTTTGCTTTAGCTAGGGCATAAACCAGGATCCTGTTGGAGCTCAATTACCAAGTCAATCCCTTGTAAGATCACCATGGTACACTTGCATTGCTACCAAGTGAGCTTGTAATAACTGAGATGGAGCAGTAACCAATCAGCATTGCTTGAAATCCCTCCAGGACCAAAGTCAGAGGGAACAGCAGAGGCAAGCTGGGATCCAGGTGGGCTGATATAAATTTGGTAGGCTAATACCAACAAAAAGAGTCATAACTCCTTCAAAGGACAACCCTCCCCAATGATTTTTCTTCCAAGATTCACATTGTTAACTAATTTCAGCATCAAGAAAGATTAGGGTAACATCTCATTTTGGAATAACATCAGCCCCTGAGGACCAGTCCTTTAAAATTCCTATGATGATGGCAGCAATTCCAGCACTCCAGCAAAACTAATGTTGATAGAAGCCCAGCTTCCCCAACGTCTGGACACTGGGGAAAAATAGCAAATGCAGAAAGCAAGCAATCAGTGCAGAGTTTATTTTAATAAACTCTTGCAAGTTAAATAATCTCAGTTCTGATTAGCACTGGAGATAAAAAAAAGTAAATATTTACCAGAGCATCTTCAATATCTTCATACAGTCAAAAGGCCAATTTCTACATGCAGCATGTCAGTACTACTAGCTATGGCAAACTTTGAACTTTCAGCACTCAAACAGCTGCAGAATTATGCAAGAAGCTTAAATATAATTATACTCATTAAAAAGTCAACATGTTAGGATTTTATTTGCTTTCTGTTCCAAGTTTAAGACTTCTAAGCTTTTTCCCCCCTCCCATGTGAGAATCACATCTCCTTTAACAAAAGCTGAGATTCCCAGCTATTCACTTAGCCCCAGGAGATAGCTTTTAACAAAAAAATAGCATGTATCATGATGCCCGAAGTAAATGAGAGATGTGAGATATACTGTAAATTCCTCACCAGCTTCAGGATAGCTGCTTTTGATTCTCCTTCACTTTAGTAACCTTTCATTCCAGCCCAGCATGTTTATACACCAGCCTGTCAGTCACCTGCCTTTCTACTCTGTGACGTTAGCACAGGTGAAGACAGACTATTTGTATCCAGGTCACAAATGCAAAAATCCTCACCCACCTGATTTCCCCAAGAGTTTTAAGCAGACACCTCAGGTCTTGCCAGCCTTCCTCTGTACAGTGCTAGCCACAGTATGTCTGACTCTACAATGAAGCAACATCTGCCCTGAATTGCTGATGACACCACTTTCCTGTAAGCCCTGGATATACTGTCACTTCAAAAAGAAACCACTGCCCTGGTTCCTTTGCCTGATTATTAGGCATCTTATTCAAGGAGGCTTAAAGCTAGTCTTAATTAACAAAAGCACTATGAATGGGTTAGATCCTGTCTTACCCTTGGTAATAGGATTACATCTAAAAGACCCCACCATGGGCACAGTGCCCAAGGTGCATCTGCTCTTGGGGTAGAACAAATTTGGGATGAGATGAAGAGAGCAGTCTCCCCCTGCCCCTTATCTGTCAAGGCTTTCTGCTGTGTTCACATCTTTCTTTCAAAGCAGCTGCAGCTGGAGCAGTAGATAAAGTTACCACAGACACCAACTGCCTTTTGGTCCATGCCTCTAAACTCACCCTCCAGCAATATCTGCCCCCAGGACGGAAAGCTGCTGAGCTGCTGCTCTTGCCACCAGGACTAGATTATTTCTGGATCCTCAAGCCAAGCTGGACACAGACCACACATGGTGCTAGTGAAGTGAATAATATCACAGTTTTGCACTCATTCCCCATTGCTTTCTTCCCCCTTCTTCCCAAAGACAGCTTGCAGGATAAAATCCTCCCCAAGTCCTCTCTGCAGCTGTGTCACTCCATACAGCTGGCCTTGGGAAGGTCCCCTTCCCCCATGCAAGATGGGAGCATCAGGCACAAAACCTGGGCCTGGGGAGAAACAGAGGTTCAAGGCAGTTACAAACAATGTTGTACAACCTGAGGGATGAGCACCAGCATCCTGCTGGATGCAAAGCACTCACATGCTGTCACCTAACACAGCACCAAACAGTTCCTGCCAATATTGCAGCCATGGCATCATGCCCAGCTCTCAGAGACAAGGAATGAAGCTGGGGCTGGAGACAAGGCTACAGCATGGGACCAAGGGGGTCCATCCAGGAGACAGAATTGGGGACAGGCCCAACTTCACCATAGCTCAGGGCAGGATTGGGTGATCTGGGCTGAGCTTAAATGGGGTGCCAGGATCCATGGGGGTCCCAGGTAGGGCTGTTCAGGGCAATTAAGGCCTGTTAGTGCCCTCAGGGACCTGACAGCCAGGATATCACTTACAAACCTGAGTCTACCATTCACAGTTTTAACACCTCCCAGGACGTTTTGGATCTGTCGCTGATGGAAAAAAATGGGGCTCTTGGGGCTTTCAAGAAATCGTGAAAGGCATGCAGTCAGGGAGCAACACAGCAATAAAGACAACCTGAAGAAGCAAAGAGGCATTTTATTGCTTCAAAAAGATTGATAGATGCAAAGGCCTGAGTGAAGGGAAGGAGGGAGACTTTTCTCCACTCCAGTCAGTGAGAAATGCCAGTGAGGACCTCTCCTGGAAGCAGGGTCAGGCTAACCTGATTGCAAGAGCACATGTAATTATGCTCCATAATTCATGCAGCTAACAATCAAGCATGTGGTGTTTAATTCARGCAGGAGATGCCTCTTCGATTTCCCAGCCTTGCTTCAATCTAATGGGAAACACATGCTGGGACATCTGCACTGGGGTGAATGGGTGAAGTCAGAAGATGCAAAGATGACATCCTGTGTGCACTGAAGGTTTGGCTCCATGTTTCAGGGCTGGGGGATTTCCCCCGTGTTTCACGGCAGGCAACACTTTTGGCCCTTTGTGTAACCCCAGGAACAAATGTATTCGTAACTGGTGCCTTCTCAACATTGCCCTGGTGAGTCAGGGAGCAACAGGGCAAGGTGAAGAAAACTCGTCTCTCCAGAGCTGCCGGCTGGTGGGATGTGCGTGCAGAAGGAAAGACAGAAACCCTGAGATGGAGGCTTTTATTCAACACAGCTCTCTCTGTTCAGTCTATGCCACAGCAGGGCTATCAAGCCGCAGCTGAAACCCAAGCCCCAGACTCCCTAAGCACCCAGGGGCTGATGCTCCTGGTCTGCAGAGATGGGCAAAGGTGAGGAGAGGATGTGAGCCGCCAGGGCAGTGTTGAGGCCCACTGCAACCCTATCCGGGTTGGCCACCCAGTCTTTCGCAAGCAGAAACAAGCTCCCCACTCCAGAGCCTTGAGATTCACATCTTCCTCAGGCAAACCTCATGTTTATGCAGCAGTTAATCCGCTAACTGACACGGTGTTTATTAAGCAATGAGTACTTTGGCACGTTGTGAGCTGTGTTGCTGACTGAGGAACAGTTCTGCCTGCCCATTTCAACACCAAGCCAGAAAGCAAGCAGGCAGGTCCATTGCAGAAATGACGCAGGCCTCCTCTGCCTGCTGGCAGAGCTCAGGTTTCCAGCGGCTCCTCCAAAGCACTCAGCACCTCTAAATACACAGTTTCCTGCTCCCTGTGCCTCCAACGGAAGGGAATTTCTTGCTTTTCAGGGCATGGGGCAGTAGTGACGCACAGGACTCTCAGCAGGATACAGGTCTTCTCCCTCTGCATTTTAGCACCTCTTGTCATGCCCTTGCCAAGAGCCTGCTCTTAAGAATTAGCAACACAGAGAGTAAAATTTAAGTCAGTTAGATCAGAAGTGATTCATAATAAGCCTGTAAAAGTCATCAGCATGTTGGGATATAAGAGGTAAAATCTACCTAACATTTAAGGGAAGAGACAGCACTGCATGTCTTTCTTGTGAAACTTCCAACACCTCTTCAAGCACCACCTGCAAAGACCAGGGCTGGCAGAGTTTAAAGGAATGAGGAGGAATAAAAACCTCTTGCTGACATTCTTAATGCACCAAAAAAAGGCCTCCACAAGCCTTCTTCTAGACAAAAGTCTGTTTCAAGTTGAGATTAGCTCATTTCAATGCAAGCAGAATATTCAACACTCTCTGAACAGGCCATGCACTAAGAGTTCACACAGTCACCGCTAAAAATGGTGTTTTTACTGTCAGAAATCTTGAACTGAGAAACAAACATCTGAGCCAAGTAGGATTTTTGACCTGCTTTGTTGCTGGACCACTTCCCATTTAAAGTCTTAGGCTGAGTTTCCCAGCAGGCCAACCATTTGATTTGGCAAACGTGCTAGGGCCAGACCTGCCTTTCAAGTAGTGCTGAGCCATTAAAAAGAAAATACACAGCTCCACAATACAACAAAACCAGCTGTTCTTGAAAGGCAGTCAGGAGAGACAATAAGTCTTCTAATGTTGGGAAGAATTAGCAAGCCTTTCCTTCCCTCTGAGCCAATATAAGGAAGGGAAAGTCTCAGCAAATGGCCTGTAACACGGACACTCAGAGTAAACAGAGGTGAGCTGGAAAGCTGTCTCTGGACTGAGCCCTCAAACAATGAGGCCCAAACGGAAGTGGAAGAGCAAATATTAATRTTCTGCCATATTAAAAGCACTGGAGAAAGCAGAACAATGCCTTCAGCAAGAGAACATCTTGAAGTCTTGCCTCCCTTTCCCCTCTTACTCTAAGATGTCATCTTAGGACCCATGATTTCTTTGGATGAAGCAAGCAATTGCCTAGGGCTTCCCACTGCCACCAGAGTGCAGGTGCCTGCTTTCTCATGTCAGAGTGAAGGAGAAAGTAGTTATAYATTTATTCCACCCACCCAAGCTCTGCTCCTCCCCATGAAGCAAAAATTGGAAGCAAATGAGGATCCCCTTGATCTTGACTATGGCAACAAACTCCCATCAGCTGGGATGAGGGCAGAGTTTGGACAAAGACTCACAGGCCTCACAAACTCACAAACTCCAAGAGACTCGACAAGCTGGGAACATCCTCAGGCAGAGGCGAAGATGAGATCTTGGCCTGTTCTTCACTTTACTTCTTCTCCATCAGCATGTCACTAATCCAGCCTGGCTTTAACAGACCTGCTGCTGTTCAGTTCACTTCCCTTTAGCACACCAATATTCAACAGCGGAGATAACCACTTCTGCCACAAGACCCCGGCATCCTCAGGAGCTTCCTCAGCTTCTGCCAACAAGCCCACTCCAGTGCTGAAAAAGAGAAGGGGCTTTGTTGGGATACAGCTTTGGAACAGATAACCTCCACCACCAGAAGGGGGCTGCTGGCAYGCCTTTCGCCCCTGGGATGTTACACCAGTGCATTGGCAGGACCGAGGTACTCTCCTGGCCAGTGGGGCCAGAGCCTCATGAGAACTTATGGGGACAGTCCCAAGAAGGGTGAGCTTCAGCCTCCAGCGAGGGCTGAAGCCATATGTTGGGGGGAGACTTCTGCAGGTGTCACTGTAGCAATGGCATTTGCTAAGTTTGAGCTCTGGGCAGATGCTTGCAGAGAAAAGAGTCTCTYCTGGATGTAACAACAGCACCTGGAAGGATTTGTTAGCAAGGCAAGTGATTAGTAATTGCAAGGGAAATAAAAAGCAGGCTTCTTTGTGCTCTGGGGCTCAGTTTGGTGCGACAGTGTCGGGCTGTCCCCTACTCTGGTGCAGATTTGTGCGAACTGTGAGCCCTGTTGAAATAACACAGAAAATGCAGCTGGACTCTTATCCCAGCCTAATCATCCCAGAGGCAAACAAGACCAAGCAGGAGAGAAGAGAGTCCTTGTGTCTGACCATTTGATATATGAGGTTGTCATGGAAACTGCAGCATAATTAAAGCCTCCCTCTCTGCTCTCAAATGCTCCGGTTGTGTAGGAGATGGGCTGCATCTTTTGGGGCTTTTCCATTATTATTATTGTTGTAAAGCAAGCCGTCACAATTTCCTTTTGAAATCAGGCTGTCTCAGCAGTGTGCCCATGTCTCAGCAAAGCTAGTCTTTTACTGTCTTCAGACAGCACTTTTCATTCATTGCTAATTAGCAGCAATGACTGTCCTGAGCCCTCCTTTGGTCTGTCTCCTACAAAGCAACAACAAGGACAACTACACATGGCCTCCCAGGACACAGTGCCAAGCTGAAAGAAAACCCTGCCTGTTTGGAGTTCAATGAATATTTAAGAGCCTAATCATGATAGGCAGAGCAAGGCCATATAACCCCACACCACATCCATGCTGACGTTAATAAATTGTGTGCTGTCAGCACTTACAGTGTTGAGGCCAGCAGCACTGCTCAAACCTAGCAGGGATTTCTTGGACTGCTGTAAAGGTGTTGTACAGTGAAATGCTTTGGTTGCCTGCAAAACAATGAAACACCCTTAACACTAAAAGTGCCCCAAAGGGACACGGGTGTGCTGGTGCACAACAGACCACAGCAGGAAGCACAGTCCCCAGATGGAGAAGGATATGCGAATCCCACCTCCCTACCACCTGTGGGATGGCGTTGGGAGAGAGCATCCCCTGGCACTAGGGAGAGCAGACATGAAGGGCATCTGGGGGGCACTGGCACAGGGAAGCCAGGAAACCAGGGGCGTGCTACGTTCTCCCAGTTCAGCTAGGAAATGGTCAACAAGCCACCTTCCTGGCTGCGTGCCCTTGCTTTTGCTGCTCAGCTGAGCCAGAGTGTGGATGTCCCAGTGCACAGCACAGTTTTGGCAGGGCTATGTCCACCCATCAGGGTTTTTGATTAGCTGCTGTGGGAGTTAATCACCTGCACTGTCTGGGAAATAGCCATGGGTGAGRGATGGCTGGCTCTCCCGCCTAATTTTCAGAACTGTTCTTTATAAAGTGATGCAGAGATTTACATATAGTCAGTGACACCAGGTGAAGAGAGGGCTGGGATACAATATATAACCAGATGGAATGATCTATAGTCACACATAGGTATCTCTGCTTCTTTGTAATGAGCTGTGCTTGAGCCCATACAGGCTTGCTTTCTGGCACATACGGAATATTTTAATACAAAATGGTTTTTATTCCTCTTTCCAATTTCCAGATGCAGCTCAAAACTCAGGTTTTTGTTGTTGTTTTTTTTTACAAACCTCCTAGTGTGGGATGAATCACTGTTTTATCTTTTCATCTCTCACATTCTTTCCATGAGTCAAAAGGGTTCCAATAAGTTTTAACTTAATAAAATCATATGAATATACTGAAAACTCTTGATAGCAGTTTTTCTTCTGTGTAGCAGCCAGTAAATCATGCTGTACACTGTAACAGTGCAGGTTCATTAAATTGTCCAACTTTAACGTTATCTCAGTGGCTGAGATGCAGGAAAGTCTGGGAAAACACACAATACTTCTAGGGGAAAATACTTTTTTTTTCGTCAGTATGCATTAAAGCCTGACTGCCTAGGAACGAGTCATCTCAGGGTAAATGCACCAGCTTCAATTTCAGGAAAAAGTAAGAAAGAGCAATATCCATCCTAACAGTAAAGATTAGGCATAACCYATCCTCAAGCCCATGTTTTTGCAGAGACCTCTGGCAACAACCCCCCATAGCTGACTGCAACAGCCTGTGGACAGACAGTGCTCCCAGCAGCTCCTAAAATGGCTTCATACAATGCAAGGGAGCTCGGGACATCTCTTCGTGTCCTGCTCAGAGAAGTCCCAGAATATGGGTACTACAGTGCAGCAAGATGGTGGGACAGAGATAGGAAAGAGCAAACCCTAGGGTGGGGGTGAACCATGTTGGGGGTGTCTCAGCCTAGCAGGAGTTGAAGTAGAAACAGTGTCAGGGGAAGGCTGAAAGAATTGCAAGGAGACGTACCTTTGATGTGAAGTCACCAGAGAAATGTGCTCCAAACAGCGTGAAAGAAAGACTCCCTCAGCCAAGGAAAGTCATAACGTCGAACTGAGCAATGATCTTTTGCTCCCCTTGGAGCACTGGCAAAGTAAGGCAGTGCTAAGCCTTTCCTGGGTTTGGAGCAAAGTTACTTTTGAATGGCTAAACCAGGATTTTCCATGGCCACGTTCAATGAAAAGCACTGTTTCTTGAGGACAAAACACAGGGTTCGATCTCCAGGCATGAAAATGTGCCCAGTGTGGCTATCCCTGTGCAGTCTCTCCCCTGCATGAAGACTTTCTCCACCACATCCCATTCCTCCACTAGTGTCCATGCTTTCTGATGACAGATTTCCTTCATAGTCCTACACATGAAGAGCAGGAAGCACCCTGAAAAAAATGGCTTTCAGAGAACTGCAGCCCACACCTATGCTTAACGTTTAAGAGTAATGCAATAAAAGAGTGGAAGGCAGGGATACTGGTATCCTGACATGCACTGCAAGGCCCACAGGTAGCACAAGTGGGAAGGATGTTTTTCGCAAGAGCCAGGAAAAGGCCAAACAGAAAAGGTCAGAGGAGGGAAGGTAACAAGGAGAAGACAATGGAGGATCAAACCTGGGCTCACTTCCCCAGAAGGGGAAGGAGAGGAGACAGGGCAATCCCAGACTGGGGAATGAAATCTCACAGGAAACTACAGGAAAATACAGATGCCAAAGAGTTTACATGGCTCAGTGGCAAACTAGCCAAATTCATGAAGAAAAGGCCCACAGCAGCTAATAAGCACAAGGCTCTGGGTTCTACTTGTCTCTCAAAGTCCTTAACAGGCTGGTCATAGGGAAGGAAAAGGGCCACTATCACACCACAGTGGGAAATGCACCCTGGCCTACACCAGCCTTTGGTCTGACCCTGCGTGGCTGGTCTTCCAGATGTTACTTGCTGTTAACAGCAGCCCACAGTGATGGAGAGTAACGTCCCAGAGATGAGGACTGACCTTCGAGCTGGTGTGCAAAGTGTGGACATAAGGCACATGCAGTACAAGCCCTCTGAGAGGCTGCTGATGAGCTGTGGTGGGGCACAGTTGGTATTTTCCCCAAAGAACATTGTGCTCAGCTGTAATGTGTCTCCCATATTTCCAGCAAACAGAGAGCTGTTGGGATGTGCTTGTTCTCTAATGGATAGCTTGCATCGCTACAAAGCACTACACACTGCTACGATTATAAATAAGGAAAAAGGCAGCTAAATCACTGTTCCCCTGTCATTGTATAACAATTTATTTTACAGCCCAATTTCCTGTAGCCGGTGCAGTTACCATCAGGCTTATATGTAATCTCACTCATGGAAAAAAGACAGTAAAAAGAACATTATAGGATTGCACCATCAAGTGTTTAGATTTTAAATTGTGCTGGAATAAAGCTTGCTTCAAATATCCTCATTCTGGGATCCTTTAAGTGACTCCTCAGCACACAGCACTGGAGCTCTGGGCAGAGGCAGAAATACAGGGGCAGCACTCAGTGTAGCATCCAGCTCTCCCAAGGGAGCATTAACCCTGCTCCTTCCAAAACACCCTGGCCCTTGTCCTGCTCACCTCACAGTGTCTGCAACATGTTATGCCAAGGCCCTGGAGGTCAGAGCATCCCTTGGGCATAAACCTTAACAGTCCACGGACTGGATGAAGCAGGGGCACAAAGGCAGTGTGTGATCATGTGGAAGGGGAGGTTGGGATATGATATATCCTAAGCTGGGAAGTCTCATAAGCGGTATCTGTTACGGGGGAAAACATGAACTGAAAAACATGACTAAGGTGGGCATTCTCAAAGAAGCATTTTAGAGGATCGGGGTGCTCCAACCCAACAGTCTGGACAGACTACAGTCACCAACAGATTTCTGGGATTTGTGGCAGAACGAAGGCAGAATTTAGAAATAAAACACAAGCACATAATAAAAGGGAAGAAGGCAGAAATAGTAATCACTGCTGGGTTTCTAAGAGCATGTTGCAAACAAASAAAAAAATCCGAGAAGGAACATAGGTCCTTTATTCAATGGTGGTGATAAAGTTGTCAATAATGAGATAGAAAAGTCCTAAACTCGCAATACRTTTGGATAAGAAAATATCTTTCCAGTCCATAAGCTGGTATATAATATCCAGCTGGTGTGAGCTTCAACCGACCTTGATAAAACCCCTGGGAGTCCCATCAGGACTGGCCAAACAGCTTTCTGGCCTCCTGACATGGGCTTGTGAGAGCACAGGACAGGATCTGCTGCTCCCACTCCCACACTGGGCACATCCCACAGCTGTCAGAGACTGAGCGCTGGGAAAGTCTGTGCTGGGGGCAGGCAAGATTTGGGGAATTAGGCAGTGAACTCTGGAAAATTTCTCCTCATCATGGATATCTTATGATTCCCATGGATGTATTTAGTTCTGCTGTTACTGCCTTCTGAGGAACTTCACCCAAGGCAAGCACCAGCTACTCTTAAAATGCTTGGACTTATTTCTGCATCCTCCTCTATCTCACGATATAACGAAGTCACTTTTTGATCCAACTGGAAACCACAGAGAGCAGGCTCATCAATACGTGAGCTGAGTATATCCACTGGTTTTCAAATTTCTGCCCTGCAGAACATGGAAAAAGAGCTACAAAAAATGAGTCTCTGGAAACTAATTTCATACAAGCTCATCCAGTTGTGCATCTTTATTTCTGGAGTGATTTATATTGACAGGGAACTCACTCCATCAATAAAATAGGGATCTTTTGTCTTTAATTAAAGAAGTGAATTTAGGCTTAGAAGATTTTAAATTAACATAGACAGCAGCAAATGAAGGTGTCACTTCTCACCCTTGTGGGAGAAATGTGATGGCTGTAAGTAGGCTGTACTTGCTTCCCTGGGAAAAGTTTGGATGCAGGCATACAGTTCCTCTTACTTTCTGAATGTAGTACCCCAGAGGAATACAGCTGTTTAATCATGTGGTGCTTTTCCGTTGCAAAGCTACCTATATCCGATCTGTGGAGGTGACGCTGAAAGGCTATCCCAGAGTCTCTACGGGAGCCACCC
This sequence comes from Apteryx rowi, assembly GCF_003343035.1. Classification (NCBI taxonomy): domain Eukaryota; kingdom Metazoa; phylum Chordata; class Aves; order Apterygiformes; family Apterygidae; genus Apteryx; species Apteryx rowi. Next base: position 749,626 of record NW_020450598.1, read on the forward strand.
ATAAAAGCCACCAGCTTTTACAAAGCATGAAGGAATCGAGGACCTCAGAGTCTGCCAATTCTCCATCAGCCAAACACGTCAGAAACTGCCCAGTAGGTTAAAAGTAATTAGCAGGAGAGAAACAGATGGAAAGCCGCAGTCGCCTGGGAAACCCAACTATGCCAACAACTTTAAAAGTTCCAGTGCAACAAAAGAGTGCTGCATTTCAGTTTTCTTCCAAATACCATGAGAAACAAGTCAGAAATGAACTCATTGCATGCATACACACACACACACACACACACACACACACACACACACACGCATATATATATATATGCATACATACATATACAGACATGCATACATACACACGCATATACATATACATAGATAGATAGATACATACATACATATATAAACTATCAGGAGGTGACCTGATTCTGGTGATGAGGGCTGGGCACACACTTAGTGATGCCCTGCTGAGCCCCCTTAAGCCATACAGGAGGGACAGAATTACAGACTTTGAACTCCTGGCTCTGTGAGAGGTACCTCCAGCCCTACATCCCTTTGCTTAATACAGCAAGAAATAAAGGTTAGCATAAATGCACAATAAACTATACATTAGGGTAATTAAACAGGCATAGATAAGACCTTTCCTCCTCGCTAGCAATAGGAATCACAAAATTTTAGAATGGAAACCAATGATTCACTTATATATTTGGAAAAACAAACAAACAAACAGAAGAATATTAAACAAGAATAAAATTAATAGATTTAAATCATCAACTTAAATTATGATGAAAATCACTGAGTGGGAAACTGATTTAAACAACCTACTCTGACAATAAAGCATGAAAGATACAATACATTTTCCTAGTGGACTTTCACTACTATCACAAAGTAATCTATGTTTTAAATGCCAAAAAACCTATTGCACTTTCTCCATTCCAAAAGCTGCCTTGCAATTTCAGCTTCTGTGTTTATGCAAAATAGTTATTGCAAACTTTGGTCTGATTTCGTATATCTTCTTTATATGATGATCTATTTTAATACTTGGCTGTCTGTTATCCCCAAAAATCCCAAATCATCCTTTATTTCCTAAAAGCACATTCATTTTATGTTTTATTTTCCTTGCTGATGGAAGGAAAGATGCAGGCTCGTATGTCTGGGTAGACACCTATGCTCTAATGGTCAGGCAAGGGAGTTTACAGTGGAAAATACAGCGTAGGGCCATATTGTGGAGGAACCGTGTTTGAAATGTGCCACTGGCTAATGTCAGTGCCTGTTAGGTTCCTGAGAACCCCTGTGCGAGGTCTCAGCTAACCCCTTCCTCTTACTCCAGCCAGCTTCTCTCATCTCCCTGCTCAGAAATCCCACCCGTATTTTTGTCACTAAAACARTTTGGACACTGGCTGAGAACTCTTTGGAGAAATTATCTCACAGGAATAGGACTCAGCTCAGGAGAAGAGGACAGAGGAGGGAAAGGTGAAACAAAAGAGAAAGGAAAGGGGGAGGAAAGTAAGAGTCAGAGGAAGACTGAAACTTGTGTCCCATGTGATTGCGAGCAGGGAGCAGGGAAATCTTCTTGCCATCTCATCCTGCTGTTTTCATACCTGGAGCTCAGTAAATCAGGCTGAAGGGACCCACCTAGCTTAATAAAGCTCCTGCTGCTGTGCGGATGAGGTCCACCTTCTTCCAAACCTGCTAACACCCCTGTGGAGGATGTGACAGAAGAAGCAGTGTGGCTCTGCAGGGTGCAGGCCCTGCTTTACTCGCCATTAATTGTGCAAAGTCTTGAAGTAAAAGAGGCTACTGCTTTTTTCCTGGGCTCCCACGGGGAAGCAGCACATTCCTGCTCCTCCAGCAGCACAGGCATTTCAACCAAGCCAAGACATTCATGGACAGAGAGAGGTCCTTGCCTGGCATGAGGTGGGACCCTGATGGGCAATAAGTTGGCATTTAGCATACTGCTTCTCACTTAGCTTTTTTGGCCTTCATCAGGCCAGGTTTTATGAGGCAAAAAAGCCAAGGAGAGGAGAAGTGAGTCAGCTTATGCTCTTACACAATTACAATCTCAATATTCAGTTTGCCCTGGGATTTGCACTTACAAGGAGGGCTGGGCTCCTTTACTTGCATGCTTAGGGAATTGAATAATTTTTCAGTATGGGTATCCGCCTCTTCTGGGAATGAGGGCTTTCCTACTCAAGCTTTCTAACCGGGAGGTCAGACGGTTATTTTTCTTTTGCTGTTAGCATGGAAAGTAGTTTTTCAAGTGCCCTTTCATTCCCCATGGCTTTCTGAAGCTTTCTCCCTCCCAAGCTTTGCAGATACTGGTGGTCCAAGACTCCCACCCAGTGCACAGCTGAGATGTCCCTGCCTGGTAGCAGCCAGAAGACCTGCTAGAGGCAGGACAGGAGCTTCCATGGCTAATGCACAAGCCCACGTTTGCTTTCACTCCCTGGAGAGGCCACCCTGACCTTGTCCCTCCCCAGTGGCACCCTGAGCATCTGGCAAGGAGGGGGCACCCAGGAAGGGCAGGCAGCATCTTATGCATTTCCAAGGGAATCTCAGAGGAGTTGCCAGGAGGCAAAGCAGTGGTCCAAAGTGCCTTGTGATGCTAATACGCTTTTCTGTCAGGGCTTTGGGATATCCTCAGAGACAGACCCCCGACTCCTCTTTCAGGGGAGTGAGATTCAAAGGGAAGAGTGGGAGGAAGGGAGAGCGACCAGGTGCACTTAGGTGCAAAGGCAGACAGACAGTCGTGCAGGCTGAGAGCACAGGACGGGAGACACCATTTCAGACCCAGGTATTAGTCATCCTTTGACACTTTTTTGCCTGTTGTGATTTTTAGTGAGAAAACAGCAGCCACCTGCAAGAAGCTATTTGTGAGCTATTTGAAACCAGAGAACATCAGACCTTGCAGCTGGTGAAGGCAGAGTTAAAAGTGAAATTCTGTCCTCAAGTGAAGTCAGCAACATCCACTGCCTCCTGGCCAGGACTTCTTGGGGTCCATTTTCTCTGCATCCTACTGAGAGCTCCTAATTCTCTCCATGCAAGCCAGTGTTTGCTCAGAGCAAGGCTGTGAGGTGCTGGAGCTACTGCTGGTGCCATGCAAAGTCTGTTAGGGAGATGAGCCCTGGTTTGTGCCATCCTGAAGCTCCCGAGCCTGTGCCCAGGTTATTGTTAATACCTTGTCTACAGCAGCTATTGAGAAAAAGGGGTGGCTGCTCCTTCTGCTGCTTTCTCTGGCCTTTGCCATTGGATCTGCTCCTGAGAAAAAGAGACATTTCCCCTTGCAGGTCCTAGGAGAAGTGGGAGCAATGACGGAGCTCAGAGGAGAAAGGCAGCCGCCTTTCTGTTTCTGGCTGTGATCCATCTCTCCAGTCATCCATGCTGGAAATTGCCACAGGCAGGAACATTTGTACCTTTGCTGTAAGGAAAGGTACTATGAGGTAGTTACAGTGCTTTAAATAACGAGAGGGTTGCGTCCTGCCAGACATCACCTCCTATCCCAGTCAAATACTGGACTTACATGTCTAACGGTCATGTGTTCCTCTGCAGCTTGCCCTAGATAATGGTGGGCAGCTATTGGAGACACCTAGACAAAAATCTCCCCATAATCTGCTGCTCCCAAATGGCCAGGAAATGGTGATTTTGTGTGTGCATCTGGTGGGTGTGCAGATATGGTAGCCAGCTTACCTCGTGCTGCTTGTCCTGACAAAATATATAACCCATTAAGCCACTTGAAGCAAACAGGGCCAGCATCAGCCCTGAGGATGTGAGCAATGCTGTGTGCATTCCAATGCACACTTGAACACAATCCGCCCCTGCCACTGACCACTTTGCCCGAGCGTCATTTCACTCCGGGACAGCTGATTCTCCAGCACAACGGGTCAGTTTGGCATTGTGAATTGCCGCTCAAGGCCGGCAGTGTGCAGTATGCAGTGACACATGCCCAGCCAGTCAGCCAGGAATGCAGTGTCTGAAACAGCCGGCTGAACTCATTCCCTGCTGAAAATGTGTTCTTGTATCCGCAWATTTTACAGGTCACTAAAGCTTGCCAGTTACTAGACAAAAGGAGAGATCATCATGATAGATTGCCTAATTGGAGCTCAGGCATGGACTAAATGGGGCAGGAGGTTTCCTGAGCTGTGGGTTAGCAAATTAAAGCATTATTTGTATAGAGCTCATGGCACCTCTTTGAAAAGGTGCATCCCTTTTGTCTATGTTCAGACAGGATGGAAATGGCAGAGAAGGGCAGCAGTGTACCCAYGACCACCTAGGGTGCAGGGGGGGCCAGGCACTGGCATGGCCTTTTGTCAGCAATCATCCACCTGTGCCAGGCTAACATGGTCAGATCCAGCTTTTGCACTAGATCTCTGGCTGCCCCCTTTCTGCAAACAGGGAGTTTAGAAGAACACGGAGATGCTCAGGGGTGTTTCTTCTAGGATCAAAATTGGCCCTCGTGTCAGGGAGCTCTCGTGCCATGATGGAGTTAAACCCACTTCATTTTCTGCCACCTTCACGTTCAGTTATGACCCAGCTCCCTGCTTTGCACAATGGGCAGATCCTGGCTCTTCTGAACACCCCCTTTGCCATCAGACTAGAGGAATGAACTCTCCCAGGCACAGGCAAAGATGCCCCAAGGCCATGTAAAGAAGCAAGTGAAACTGGAACTTTTGGAAATCCTGTGGCTCCCCAAAGCACAGGCAGAACTGGTGACAATGTGATATTTTTTAATGCTTTTAAAACGAGAGAGTGTAGTTCAGGGCTTGGCTGGGTGATAGACCTTGTGCAACACTAGCAAACAGGTCACAGTGAAAGCATTTTTAAAAAGGAATATGGTTCTTTGGTTATTTCCCTGCAGGTTTTCCTGTCATTCTCCTTTATTTCTGTAGTGTTCCTGTGATTTCAGCAGCTGAGTCACAGCTAGCTTCAGAGGGCTTAGAAAGTTCACAACAGTTAAGCCTTTTTTTTGGTGTTTACAGTGACTGCTATTGAAAATCAGGGCTGGAGTTTTTCACTTGGGATAAACAGACAGAATTTGGCAAAGATCTGAAATTTGGGCCAAGATCAATGGGAATTAACAATGAAGACAAAATGCTCAGAACAGGAGGGAAAGTGAACAGGGCCCTGGGAGAGGGAGGCATGTTTCCCAAAAGGTGTATAAAAATGGGCATTTTTGTATTTTCCACAAAAACATGAAGCACCTGACCTTGATTTACCCCAGTCTGTGAACATATTTGGTGCATGACATTTTGGAGAAGAGATGGATTGGATGTCAGATTCTTTGGTTTTTGATGGAGACTAAGGAACCTTGTCAAAAACATTTTTTTCCCCTAGAAGTTGGGGCTGAAAAAACATTATTTCTTGGTCCAAGCATCATTGACAACTTGTCTTTCTGGTCTAGTTGTCCTCTTAGCTGGAGATGCACAGGAGCTTCCTCCAGCAGTGTAAGAGGCAGCAAGGATTAAAAGCTATATTATGTTCCCCTTCCTGTCACGGTCACCAAGGACAGATTTTAGGAAGATGTTGATGTCTTTTGCTGAGTTTTCAGCTGGATCAGTACCCTCATCTGGCTCACTAAGCCAAAACACTGCAGCTGGCATAAGGAGCAGTGAGGAAATATGCCCAGGAGCAGGCAAAGAGATGACTGTGTTCAGCATCTGCACAGACTTAGGTCTCTTTTGAACCCTGGCTGGGTTAACACACTCTACCAGTATTTACACACAAAGGAAGATCCTTTCCATTTAGGGGAATAGAGTCATGGTGCCCCTTAAATGCGATATTGCCAACTCACAGCTTTGTTGCTGTTGCTGCAAATCCTACATTATGTAGTATTCGCTTGAAGCTCCAGGCGCTGGAGTTAAGCCCATGATAAGTATGAAGTTCAGGTTTATCAAGTTTACAACCCTTTGGGTTAAACAGAAATGACTGGCACCATTATCTGAACATCCAGTAATGGAGCAGAAGCAAAAGGCAAATTCAGAAAAGTAAAGTTTAAAAACAACCCCAAAACATTATGATTTTCTGAGCACCAGCCTGGTGTCTTGGAAGAGCTGAGGTTGATGGATACAGCTTAAGAACAGCGTGGTGCTGGAGAGAAATGGATGGCCGCAGACCGACTTCTCCTTTAGCGGGAAAGCAGGGAACCCAGCAGAAAGAGGAGGGGAATTCTCCTTATTATTTTTCCTTACAGACTAGGCTCAGTGCCAATAGTGCTGTTGGTATAAATAATGGAGCGTGATGACAGGGACATTTTTAAATCACCAGCATACTTTTAAAAGCTTCTTTCTCCCGGTATAAATGATGCTAATGAGAGAGGTCAATCAGCTTCCATTTGTCCATGCTACACAAGCTGGGACATTTATTTCTTTTGACAAGAAAACTCCCAAAGCAGAATTTCATTTTTAAGGTTGTACAGCCAACCTGGTTCCCTTCTGGGCAAGAAAACATTTCCAGGAACTGGGACTGGCACTGCCATGGGTTCTAGTGCCCCAGAAGATGGCAAGATGTAGACTAGGGCAAAAGTACCCTAGGACAAAAGTAGACTGGACAAAAGTCTGCAAACCCCAAAACTCCAGGAGCTGGAGCTTTAAGTACTAATACTGTGAGGATCACAACAAAATCACAAGAGCTGGCACCTCTACAGGTTTGGGAGCCCAGTTCCTAATGCTGAGCACCAACGTTTGTATGAGGATGACCCAGACACCTCTTTCTGTTCAGCCCCAGCTGCCTAAGAGGTTCAAACACATAACCAGTGATGTTTTCCTCTTATTTTTCTGCTCCTGTAGTCCCTAAAAGCTTTAGCTTCTGAAGCTGCAGGGAACTAAACTAACATAGAAGTTACCCAAAGAAGAAATGTCCTCCTCAGGCTCCAAGGAGCTTTTCATCAGTCCGGGCTCTGTGTCTTGCCTTGGAAATGAGTGCTGCGAGCATGTTCTCAGCTGGCAGGAGTGGCTGGAGCCCTGGCAGGACCAGTGGTACTCAGCAAGTTTTCACCAGCTGATGATGTGCCTGGAGGCTTCATATTCCTGCATGTGTCAACAGGACAGGAGTAGCTGTCAGCAGCATTTCCTCTTCCTTAACGATGATGGGTAGTTAAATCCCAGTGGACGTGCTAAGCACTTTTTTCCTCACCGCCCTTGCTGCTGGCAGTGGTCAGCTTGAACAGTGCTGCTCTTGGCACCTGTGTCCAAGATGCTGAAGGTGTGCTGCCTTCAAGGTTGTATCACGGTGTGCTGGGAACATCCTGTACTGCAGCAGCCCAGCTCTGCCAAGCATTTGGAACATGCTAAGAAATGAGCTGGCAGCCCATAGGCAGGAGTAGGGGCGCACCAAGGCAAAGAGGGGATGCTGGCGGGACTTTGGTGCAGAGGCTAATGTCTTGGCAAATGGCACATCAGAGAGGACAAACTGCAGCAACATCCAGCAAGCCTGGAGTATCTTTGCAGCCCTGGTCCTGTGTCCCTTGTATCCCAACCTCCCCCTCCAAGTAGGAATCGGTCCCATTTCCAGAAGAGCAGTTGTGGGGCACAGCAAGGCTAGTTGGACCCAGGTCTCCTCTTTCCTGATATATAGGCTCTGAATGGTTCAAGGCACGGAGGGAAACTACGATGTTCGCAATACCTGGAGGCATCATAATGTAAAAGGCCAGATCCTTCTCTGACCTCTTCAAACAGAGGGCTCATGGCAAACTTTCTCCCTCTCCAAGCCCTATGGTACCAAGGCAGCCACCTCTGAACCATCTTGCTACATGCCCAATGCTCCTCTGAGCCCCATTTGCCCCACAGACGTGTGAGACAGAGCTCCTGGGGAACCACGAGCCTTATCTCCCCACCTGGGAGGATGGCTGGAAACACCTTCACATGCTAGATAGACCTCAAAATACATTTCCCGGTGCAGCCAAATCCCTGAAGTTTGAAAGACAGTCCCTGGGGAACCAGCTTTCTTGGAAGACTGGTGTCTTTCCTTCCTTTTGTGGCAGAARGAAGTGGCTCAGGGACTCCCATCTTCACAATAGAAACCTGGGCTCCCAGTTCCTCTTCTATGGGCAATTTAGATGTGTCCTTTTGAAGGACCGGGCTTTCAGGTCTGCTCCACTTCCCTTTTCAAGGGGGGAGATTCTACCTTCTCCACACAGATTTCGGGGGGGGGGGTATGAAAATGAAGCTCAGAGGGGCAGAGCTCAGATCAAAGAAGAGGAAGAGGACATGGCTCCTCTACCACATTGGTGCAATTCCTCATGGAAGGACACGGTGGATGCTGAAATATTCCCTGGGCTCAAGGGGAGGGTGAAAAGCCTATTGGGCTGAGAACGGCTGGAGGATGGGAGAGTCACATATCCTTGCCATGGTCTTCCCTGCACATCATGATGTGTTTCAGTCACTAGATACTGGGATACCCACCAAAAATGTTAAAGTCCTTCAAAATCTCTGTACTAAAAAATAAGCTGGCAAACTCGGTGGTGTCCTGAATCGCAGGGCACTCAGCTAGAGACAAATGTACAAGTGGAGCCACTCTGGTACATGCTGCATTAGATGTCCCCATGTAGGCGTTTACAGAGAAGAGACTAAAAATACACAGCACACCATGCAGCACAGTTGCGAAAACACGTCAAGTAACATTTTCAGGAAAGGCATATCAGGGCAATGGACTATTAATTGAGCCCTTTAGGTGACTCCGTGCCTGTCTCCAATGTGCTTCTGTGGTGATACAGGCAGGGACTTTTCCCACCATCAGGGAGAGCAAATGCAAGGAAGGCCATGTAAAATGGCTTTCGGCACCTGGGTAAAGCTAGATTAGAAAATGGCAGTCACTTCTATTTACTGTCACTGCGTTCTGTTATGTGTATCAGGTGAGGGGAGGAGGACAGCCAGGAAAACAACAGCACCTTGGCTGCATGCTGCTGAGCTGCCTCGGTCAGGCTCTGCCGCCTCCGCTCCGCGTTACCGAAACTTTTCCTCTGGCAATTAATAAATCTCTTGCTGGTGGGAATGATGCCAAGTGAGCTCCTGGGGCCTGTACCTGGTTCTCAGCCCCTCAGCTGGTTACAGCAGGGACTTGCCCCTAGTTATTTGCCTTATTTAATAGGAAAGAGGCGGTTTGCAGGATTCAGTGGTGGTTTGGTTCCAGCCTAAGAAAATAAAGCTGTGTGAACTGATTTATGTTCATGTTTGGTGTAAATCCCTGACCAAACTGCCTTGCAAATGCTTTCCTAGCAAATGCTTTCCTACACCCTCCTACAGAAATAACAATACTGACAGCATCAGAAACTTCAAAGGGTCAGCCTCTTAAAAATTATGAGGGTTTCATTCAATAGTCACACTTCTTACATCTCCAGTCTGTAAATATCTGTACAAGCATAAAACTTAGAAAGATAGGAATTTTTTTCCCCCCAAAGAAAGCCAAGTTTCACAAATAATCTCTTCTCTCAGGGTTTAGACTCTGCAGAAGAATATAAAGAGACACTGTAGCACTGAAAGAGCTGGTGTCACTATCAATGTTTCAGAAGACCTGACTTTTTGCATTATTGTCACAGATTGCTGGTCGACAACAAAACCTCTTAGAATTATTCATCTTTGAAAAGAAAAAAAAAACACCTGAAACAAGTCTAAATTTTCTAARACATTTCACTTGGGCAAATGGGCTCCATGTGCCTGGCACTAATTAATTAATCTCCTCCATCTAAATTGCTTCTTCTGCATCTCCAGTCTACAGGAAAACTTAAACAAGACCTGAATGCACAAGAGGGAAAGCTGAGTTTATTTAAAGTATCATTTTATAACAGCAATCTTCTGTCTTGATTTTGCATACATAAAAGTGTGTGCTTTGTGGCTCTAGTCTAGGAGTTGTAAAATTTGCCTGGTGTGTTTTAAAATCTTGAGTCACCTGCTTGCAATAAACTTTTTTTTTTCTTTTGTAACTCCTAAAGATGTCGGGGATTGGTGAAACCACCAGCCTTCAGCATAACTGTGCTTGGGGCTTGCTGGATATTTGGCCTGTCCCAGGGGGTAGTTGGGGGTGAAACTCCTACAAACGCACTGCCCTTGTTTTGGCTATGAAAACACAGGAATGAATTAAATGAATGATACACAGACAGGAGGTGGCCCTCCGGTTTCTCCCYATTATTCCCAGGCAGTGCCTTGTGGCTGAACAGCAAAGCTTTAGTTAAATTKGATTTAAAAGCATATTTCTTATGGCTTGTCATCCAGGGTACATGCAGGTTTTAAACCAAATAGCATTCGATGGATTCCAGACCGTGCCACTGAACGTGCTCAGGGAACCGTCAACAACACAAAGATGAGCTGTTCACCACTCTCCCAACAACCCTCCTCCAAGCCGTTCTTGCAACATCAGAGCCAGCCTCCGAGAGACGTGCTGACCCCTTCGCTCCCTGCGCTCTGGGCTGATCTCTGGGCCCAGCAGACCTTGGTCTGACAGTGCTTTTCCATGGCGAGGGGACAAGGTTCAGACTGTGACACCAGAAGGCAGAGGAAAGGAGTTGGTGGCACTCCCAAATTGGATTTAGTCTCCACGGAGGCAGGAAAACTTTGAGCCTCAAGGTCAACTATTTTAAATACCCAGCTGGGGAGGAGGATGAGGCGCTGGGAACTGATCTAAAGCACTAAAACTGTAGCAAAAGCAGTGTAGACGCAGCCCCGAGGCAGATGGGCAATAGTCTCTTTGCTGAACTTCAGGCGAATGCTCTGGGGCAATGGAAACCCAGGCGTGAAACTGCAGTCTGATCCAGGGAAATGAACAGTAACCAGGACCCTTGGGGCCATGCATGCTAGGAAGGCCTGTGACCTTTGGCTTTCTGTCCCCAGCTACTGCTCAGGGCCCCACTAATGTGCACCCTGCCTAGCAGGGCAAGTCCAGCACTAGGAGCAACTCAGGTCTGCAAGAAGAAGGTCCTGTTTTTGTTGCTTTGATGGCTAAGGACACAATTCAAGGACTATTTCCATGCAGTAGTCAAATGCTTCCCTCTAGCGACACAAACAGACAAGAGCAAGAGTCCCACTAAAGTGCAATTACAGTAATTGTAGGCGTATCTTATACTGCCGTTTAGGGCATGGGGTTTTTGTGCATGAATCCAGGCCCTGAATCTTTGTAAGTTAGACACAAGGGACCCGTATGCATTCAAATAACCCTTCTCCAACCCAACTGTGTGATGTTGTGCAGTTGCTTTGAGTACTGGTGGGCACTTGTGGAAGCATTACAAAAGAGTCTGTTATCAAGAAGGATACGTTTGGGTGGTTCATTTGTTCCCCTTTTCAAAAGCCTGGGCCGGATGAACTGTGCTGACTGAAAGGCAGTTGGACACAAGTAACAGCCTCTTTATGTGTGTATTGAAAAAAAAGGAAGATGAAAAATTAAAGCTCATTCCTCTTCCTTGCCTGCAAAAGGCAGCAGGGCAGGTCCTTTCCCAGACATCTGTTTACTGCTCATGGCTTACGGGACCAGTGCAGAGTTGCTGAACGGCCAAGGAAAGTGTGCAAGAAAGAAAAAAACAAGCAAAACTGAGCAGCAACACCCGTGGAGACTGGTATGGTTCAGATTAAAGCGCAGCTGCACCATCCTTGGCATCCCAAGATCCCAGCTGTTGCAGGGAGGGCTCAGAGGAGGTGACACCAAGAGCCAGGTACATGCTCTCTCCAGCAGGGATGAGAAGGACCATCCTCTGCCTTCACAAACCACAGGAAAAACAGTGTTTGGTGCTGGAGCCTGTGATGCAGAATGGTAAAGAGACTGGGAATGACATGTGGAGGTAGTGAAAGGGATCTGGTGAAGCAGATCTACATCCCACGGATAGGCTTGTACCCACTTGCCCTTCAACATGCCTGTCTGCTTGGTGGCAGGGACATAGCTTGCAAAATTCATGGCTGGAGCATCAGCTGCACGGCTGATGTGCTCCACTGCCGGAACCATCCCATGTGGCTCTGTCCCTCAGAGCCCTCAACGGTGCCAAAGGCAGGGACAGGCCCAACTGGCCACGTGTCTGGATGCCGTTGCAGATCCCATGCCACAGAGCTCCAGTGCCCAGCTGGCGGGGGACCACAACTCCTAGGCCTGCAGTGGCCTTCAATGTGTTACTCCATTCAGCGGGTGGCAATTCCTCTCCTTGGATTCACAGCCCTGCAGACTTTCCTGCAAAAAAGGATGGATAAGGACATGGGGTCCTTGTCCTGGCTTTCACCTAAACCCTGCTGGATCTGCAAGCAGGGTAGAAGGAGTTAAGCAGAAGAATAACAGCTCCACCACAAACAGAAAGGGTAGCAGCTCTGTGCAGGAGCCGTGCAAAGAACTGGGAAGCTGAAAGGTCACTTGCTTCCCCGGAGGCACTTCAAACCAACAAGAATAGCTGATTGAGAGCAAAGATAACGCAGTATGCAAACACGCAGCAGAGAGCCCACCAGGTGCTAAAGGCTATTAATGCACAGCGGCAGGGGGGAGTGGGACGGGGAGAGGTGGGGACTGACGGGGATGTGACAGCTATGACCAAGCACTCCCTGGCCTGGGAAAATGCAATTTGGACTTGGGTGAAAGGTGGAATTAATTGTTGGTGGGGAAAAGCTATCAGACGGATTAAAGGAGGAACCGAGAAAGCTTAACACAATGTTTTTTGGTGTTCTGGGTGCTGCCAAAATAGTTGCTTGCTGCCTGGAGACGGGAAAGTTTATGTCCCTTCCCCTCCATAACATGCATGTGTCCTTCTCTGCTCTTCACTATCCAAGCCCTTACTGAGTCTTACTTTATAGTTGTGGCTGGTGCTCTTCTGCACCAAGAACCATGCAGGCCAATTGCTCTTTGGGTGAAAAAGCTGCTGTCTTTCTCAGCTGGAAGCAGTTTAGATGGGCAGCTGGCCTCCAATTTCATTGTTTTASTTTTTAATCTGCTCTTCAGCTTTTGTTTTTATGGACTGAATGCCTGAATAAAAGTGTCAAGGAGCCAAATTGCACATTAAATGGATGGAGCATGGAAATGCATGATTCTTGCGGCAACTGTGTAAACTCAGATTAGACTCAAAATCCAACCGTGATCACAGAAGCTGCCAATTCAAGTGTTAAAAGGAACTAGCATCATATCAGGAGGGAGAAGGTCTGAGAAACAAAACCAGACTGGTTTCGCAGCTTCTTCCTTCTCCACATGAGGGAGAGGCAGGAGGAATGAAGCTCCCCAATAGCACGATCAGTCTTGGAGATGCATTTGAAGTTTGTTCCTTCAAATACCAGTCCCCGGGCAATTAGCCAGCCACCTTTGCCCGGTAGCCATCCTCATGGCTTGGCATGTGTTTGCGTGGGATGAGGTGTGGAAGAGGATGCGCTTCTCRTCTGTCCCTGCTGCGTGCAAAGAGCCTGTCTTGCCTTCCTGGTAGTGAGCTGTCCTCTGCAAAGGGCTCTGGTGGCCTCCCCTCCTGGGCACACAGGCAGCCTCCTCTCAAAGCCCACCACTGGGAAAGAGGGAAAGAAAGAAGGAAAGAAGGAAAGAAGGAAGAGCAGACATAATAAAAGACATAAGGACATAGAGGAGAGAGAGCAAGAGAAAGGAAGAAAAAGAAAGCAAGAGAGAAAGAGAGAGAGAAAAAGAGAAGAAAGGAAGGAAGCAAGGAAGCAAGCAAACAAGAAAGATGGAAAGAAGAATGGAAGGGGGCCTCCCTTAAGGGGCAACACTTTGCCAGGCCGTGGCAGAGTGAGGCAGGGAATGGTCTGTTCCCAGAGTGGTGTTAGAGGGTCCTTTGGGCCTCCTAAATCCCTCACATCCAAGTTGCAGGCTTGTCTCCAAGCTGTCACCAGGTGGCCCTAGAAAACCACCTTTGCCAGGAGCAGAGCCTTGCTGAATCCTCCCTTACTGAGTAAACTGTGTTGTTTTTATTCTCAAGGCGGGCTTTTGCTTTGGCTTGCTAAAAAGCAGCGCTGGGTTTACTGAGACAAGCATTATGGGTTAAAAGTGACCATTCAGGAGAGCACAGGGAGGGAAGTGTGCTTGGGCCCTGCTAAATATCCCCACAGTGTCGAGGCACAGGCTCAGCAGGGCCTGGGGAGTGAAGAGCAGGGCTTGAGCGTTAGCGCCCTAGCAATGGTCCTGCTGCAGGGTGCTGCCCGAGGGCAGACCCCCAGTGCCCTCCTGGGGGCATCGCCCCAGGCACGAGATGAGGGGCAATTCTCAGACCTCCTTGCAGTTCAGCTTGGCGGGACCCTCCAAAAGCAGGGAGGGCTCTGGGAGAGCATTCCCTCCTGCCAGGGCCCTCCATCCTGTCTGAGGCTCTGTCCCTGTCTCAGGACYACAGGTGAGCTCCCAGAGGAAAGGTTAACCTGCTCTTTGTAGAAAAGCAAAAGCCCATGCCTCCCTGGCAGCAGCTCTTGGCCAGATTTTGATGGCAATTAGCTGTCATTAGATTGCCTGCTCCACTGCTCCGTCAGGAAGTGTGGATATACTGACTATTCGTGCTGTGGCAGCACCTGGTGAGCCCGTTAAGACTTAATGCTCTGATTTTTTAGGAGCTCCCCTGCCAAGGAATCCGGGGATGTTTTTCTGCCACAGGATATTTATCATGTGTTAATTAAAGGCTGCCAAACTGGCATCCAGGTTATGGGTTCCTTTTAAGCTCTGTGGCACTTAGCAGAGACACTCTTTGGCTTAGCTGCTACRTGTATTAAAAGGGGAGCAAGGTGCCAGCACTAAGAGTCACAGAGGGGCCAACCATTAGTGTTTGCATGACAACCAGAGAGCCACAAGCATCTGGAAAGAGAATTCCTGCAAGGGAAGCACTTTGGATTTGCAAGCCTTTCACCTGCCAGTAATCACACAGGGCCTTGGTCCAAGTGCTTGCCCCACGGGTGGTCATCCTCCTTAGGAAATAAAATAGTATAATGGGAAAAGCAATCCTAAACTGGATGCTTAATTCCTGTGCAATTAAAGGAGTTTGCCTGGGGGTAGATCATCCAGTGGGGGGAGCAGGTAAAAGACCACATGATTTGGATGAACCTTCACAAAGTGAAAAGCAGGTAACAGATGCCACATATTCTCAATTTTGCAAAACAGCCTGTGCACTGGACCTTGTGCAGTTCGAGCCTGAACCAAGAGGTAGGATGGTTTTGTGGCGAAGGTACTGCCCTGGTCCGGAGGTAATTTGGATTCAGCTGTGCCACAAAGACCCCATTGTGTGAGCCTCAGCGAGTCACTAAACCTTTTATTCACCAGGCTCCATCTGTGAAGATCAGGGGGGCTTGGGGGTGAGGACGCTTCCTTGTTCTGCTTTGTGTCTGCAGATGGCAGGTCCCTTGACTCTCTCTCCCCCCTAGCTGTAGCCTCTCGGCATGGGAGCTACTTCCCTACAGCTTGAGTTCCTCCTGAAAACTCTGTTGAGAACAGGGGTCCACGTGCTACAGTTTTTGCTCACTCCCTGAACAAGTGGAGGGTTTTTCTGGAAGCAAGAGGGGGGTGTGAATGGGCCCCGGCAGAGTTTGCAAGGCGCTGGCAGCAGGATAACAAAGTGCTGCCTTAAGAAATCCCTGCCCTGGCTTCTTGTCCTTATCTCCACACCAAAGAAACTTAGGTGAGTTAATAAGAAAGGCCAAAAGAGGGCAGTTTGGAATTTGGATTTCTTCCYCAGCCCAGGTAACCACACACCCTACAAACAGAGGTACTGGCCTGGCCGAAAGGGGCATGAATGTGCGGCCAGGACCAGAAGCCCTGAGCCTGGCCACCAAACACGCTGGACCATGGGTGTTTCCCATCCTGCCTCTTCCTGAGCTTCCCCGGCCATGAACTCAGGGCGGGGCATCAGAAAATACAACCACCCTCCTCCTACCCCAGCGCCTCCCTGGCAGCCTGCAGGAATTGCCCCCGRCAGCGCCAGCCCTGGGGACTAGAGCTCTGGGCCCTAGGATTTCTCCTCCGCTCCCCAGCCTTTGGCCAATGAATCACGCAAGCATCAGTATGGGCCACAGCTTGCCCAAAAAGCCTGAAGCCAGAGTCCTCCCCGGGTCACGGCTCCCCACGCCATGCCTTTCCAAAGGCTAGATCCCTTGGGCCCGTCTCCCGACACACGGCATCAGGACGGGCTGTCTTCCTTCCCTGGGGGTAATGTGCCTCTATGAGAAACCGCCTGGTGGCTAATAAGCATCAYGCGGGCCATAATTCCAGCCTGGTAATGCGAACGCATGGCTCCATCCCCGTTTCTACACTTCGTCACACGGCCAGGCCCCCACTTGATTGAATTACAGCTTCGCCCCATCTAGCTGCCTGGCGTATTAGCGAGTGGGCAATGTTCAGCGGGATGTGAAATCGCGTCAGTGAGGGTATCGGTGTCCATTTACCACCGTGCCGGGAAGACGCTAAGCCGAGCAGTAATTCCCCAGGTCCCAGAGGGTTCAGCACATCTAGCCGTGACAGAAGCGCTAACAGATCTTTCTCTCCAAGGAAGAAAGTCAGTGGTGGGGAGGGGTGCGTTTGCCCAGGAAACTAAGATGATTGTACAGGGAACAACCTTGAAACCGGTGTGGCCTGTTCCCCTAGCGCTACCCCGCAGTGCCCGGGGGATGGTGGCCCCCGCTTTTTGCCTCCTGCCATCTGGCCCTGGACTATGCTCAGCCTTCCAGGCTTGAGTCTTTAGTTTATTTAAGCTGTTGCTATAGGGTGATTTTTCAGGGCTTGCCTATATGGGAAGCTGGTATGCATTTCTCTGAACTAGGCCACAGCTGACTAAACCAGCTGTAAACCAATGAAACATAGGGAAAACAGCTAAGCGCAATATTTTCTCCTCTAACCAGTGAGCAGCCCCTTTAAGGAAAGCAAGGACAGGCAGCAAACACAGCGCTCTGACATTTTGGGGGGCTAAGCAGAARTCTGGGGCAGACGTTGATCGAGAACACCCAAGGAGGTGATTCGAAACGCTGGCATACAGTTGGAAAGCGCTGGATAATTCATGAGCCCTAAATCTCTCTGCCACTGCCGTGCTTTCGCTCTCTTTGCCTCCCTTGCGCATAGGCAGGCTCCGAGATTTACTGCCCTGGGAATGGGTGCTGGGAAATTGATAGTATTTCTAGGCCTCCTGCTTATCATCAGCAGCAAGGCTAATTCACTTTTTTTTTTTTTTGAGAGAGAGAGAAAGATTTGCAGAAAAATTGCAGGACAAAATCTGCAGCTTTGACGCCTTCCTCAGTCAAAAATGTGTGCAGCCTTCAACAGGAATTATGCCAGGATAGGGACCAGCTGAGACCCAGCATTCTTTGTTGCAGGAATGAGGGAGGTATTGACCATGTGCAGGTGTGACCTGTGTCTGTGGACAAGCCCGAACCATACTATTCATCATACCTGCGCACGCTTAACCGTCCCAGATTCAGCATCCTTTTTCCTATGCAGAAATGTTTAGCCTTCCTTGGGTTTCCAGGCTGTCATATCCGGTTACAGGGCTCCTAAAGGATTTCGAGGCCAAATTTCCTGCCCACCCCATCGCTAGGCTGTTGGATGTGTACTGCAGTTAGCACATCGAACGAGTCTGCCCCTGCTCACACCTTGACTGGACAACCCTGCCGTGCGCGTGGGGCCAGCCTGGTGCAACCGGACTCTGCTTCCCCATCCCTCACCCCCACCACCAAGCATCTTCCAGAGGCCTCACATAAATCGCAGCGCCTAATAAATCTCGGGGCCTATTCACGGCTTCCTGCCCTTCCACGGCCAGGGAGAGCCTCAGGAGAAAGCAGCTCGTTCAAGGATCAGATCACTCCAGGGACCTGAGGGTGTCGAGGGGAAGCCCAAGTGATAGGAGGCTGTGACAAACATTGAGCTGTCGATGCTGTTTAAGGGCATTAGGATGCAGCTGGAGACAGGAGTGCTTTTTTCCGCAGTTTTCTCTTGGCTGCACTGAAGAGAGCTATGCTTTGTGCTCAAAATCGTCCCGGTTTCTTGGCGGGCAGGGGGGGAGGTTAAGCGAAACCCAGCAGGGTTTCAGTTTCCTTTTTTCATTCTCTGGCCTCAGGATGTTTGTCCGCACCAAAGGGGTTGTCAGACCAGTTATTTACCCAGCTGGAAGCTGGGGAAGGGCGAGAGGGAATTTCCCTCCGGGCAGTGCTTGTGCAAAGGGCRCTGCGGGGGTTCCCAGCACTCTGCAGCCGGGAGGAGGTTTCCTTGGCCCCTTTTTGCAGGCAGGGAAGTGACTTGCCCTCTAAAATGCAGCCAGATTTCAGTGGCCTGGCAGCTGCATGGTGACCAAGACACAGACACAGCTCCTCCAGGCAGAAGCCAAGGGTTGCTCCCTGCTCTTGCACTCTGCCTGGGAGATGTCTCACCCAGTCTTGGATGTGTCCTTAACGAAGCAGGGATGAGAGGATGGAGAACTGTTTCCAAATAGTTCCTCCTTTCTTCCTAGATGGGAAGGAAATGACATCCATCCCTCCCAGAAGAGACCTGATCCTGGTGACCAGGGTGTTTGCCAGCTTCAAGTCAGATCAACGCTGGACTGGTGGATGCGAAGGCAAACAGCAGCTCTGGGCTTTGGAGCTGTAGCTGCTGGCCCTCTTCCCGTGGTGCAGGATGCTGGCAGCATCATGGGCTTTCACTGCCTCCCGGCCAACCTTCAGCCAGTTTAGGCCTTTGGGTCCATCTAGCTATGGTAGAGGTGCTCAGATATGAATGACCAGCTAAGTAACCCTGCTAGAAACGTTTCTGCCCACCTTCTCAGGGCAGTGTGCAAAGTATGTGCATGGAGTGCCTAATGCAGCACATAAAACCAACAAGATGCTGAAACTTCAACTCCCAAAATGCCCCTGTTCCCAAGGGAGAACATCCTACTTTCCTCACCCTCTACACACCAGAATTTATCTCATCCAACTCAGTCATCCAAGCAGTCAGTTAGGACAGCCAAATAGGTAACCACACCTCAGACGTGACCAGGAAGGGCAAGTGCTGTTTTGCTGGATCCAGTGCAAGCGGTACCTTGCAGAGCTCTGGGAGCACACGAGCCTGGCTTCCCTTCCCTGTGCGCTCAGCCGTGGCAGTGGGACGCAGCAGTCTCTGCAAGAAAATGACTGCTGTCATCTCAGTAAATTGCAGGAACAAAGGCAGAGCTCTCTTCTTTTGTCTTTGCCTGCTCAAGTCAGGGAAACGTTTTGCTCCTCCTGCAGACTTTCAGGAGTGGGGGGGAAAAAGTGACAGACGCAGTCAGGGCTGTGATGCAAACATAGTGCAAAAAATTTAATCTTTTGTGAAAACCCCAGCCTAACCTGTTAGGGAGACCTTGTGCTCTCCTGCTTTTTCTTTAATCTGCAAGCCTCTGCTTGGTATGTGTGAGCTGGCAGTGGAAATTTCTGGGCAGGCTCACACTGAGCAAAAGGAGAGTCTACTTTATCCAGCAATTGGGTAAGATGTGGCATTCCTTGCCCCAAGATGCTGTGAAGGCTAAAAGGTTATAAAGGTTCAGAATGGGATGGTACAAAGGCATGGAGGAAAAAAAAAAATCAAAGATTATAGAACACAGATCCACTGACTTCAGGAGCCACAAATCCCACAGTCCTGGGAGAACATTTAGGGGAAGTGCTGCTCACCCCTGCCCTGTTCTTGAACTCCTCCAAAGGCATCCACGCCTGGCTACTTTTAGAGGCCAGATGGCCTCTGGACTAGATGGACTTTTGTGCTGCCTTGGTAAGGCTTTTTTTATATAAACTCCTCCTTTTGTGGGCCATTTGAGGAATATTTTGTTCTTCCTCAGTTGTGGCTGTTGCAGCATCTCCTGGAGATCAAGCTGTAAAGTTGGCTTTAAGCTGGTCCTTGGAGGACTTTTCTTGGCCTAATGAGGCATCTGAGGCCACTAAATACAACTGAGCTGCCAGAAAACAGAGATTACTTCTCACTCCTACATTGGGGGCATTGTGGATTCAGTCATTGCTTCATTATGAGGCTGCTTTTATCTGTCCATCCCTACATCTATCCAGCAACTCCCTGAGACATCTCAGGATGGTTCTCTTCTGAGCCACAAGACCTCCTTGTCGCCGAGAGCCTGTGCTCCCAAAAGGGCAGGCAGCTAAAGGGCCAGCAGGCACCAACGGCCCTGCTCCCACAGGACACGGAGCCTCCCAGTGCAGGACCGAGCACACGGGGGTTGAGATAAAGCATGGGAGAAGCATGCTAGGGAGGCTGTGTCTCCTGAAACCATAAGAAAGCTGTGCAAATTGAGTACTTAGAGAGATAAACTCATGCGCGAAACCTTCAGCTGCCCTTTCGGGATGTGTGTGTGTGTGTGTGTGTACATATATATATATATATATATATCATATTTTCCTGTGCCCCTTTACTCTGTCCCATTAACCCTCTCAGTGGGGAGAATTGGGTTTCTAATGAGTGGCTGGGGTAATGGGAGCTGTAGCTGCATCCCATCACTTCAGCAGCCCCACGGGATAAAACGCTGCCCTTCCCAAGAGGAAGGAGTCCCATTAAATCTGCAATACGCTTTTCCCTCGGCGTTAACACCCAGAAGACTCCTAGGGGACTCACAGACCATTCAGCCCTCAATGAACTGCGTTACCCAGCATCATTATTCAGCGAGTGGGCTGCTGCCGAGCCTGGAAAGGTGCTCGGAAAGGAAGAGAGAGCGGATGAAAGCAGGCAGGAGAGGGGCACAAGAAAGGGCTCCCTAGCTAAYGCTTGCTCAGGGTTTCCCCAGCCCGCAACCGATGCATTAGTCACACAGGATGCTATTAATTAGCCTCAGAGCAGCAATCCACAAGAACGGGGGCAGCTCTAATTACAGCCCTTGCCTGTTAACTTTGTTTGGGCTGATGTCGCTGCTCTCAACGCAGAAACAAAAGGGAGCCGACTAAGACAACTGATGCTATTAAGAAGCCGTGCGGAGGGGAGGGGGAGAAGCGCTTGCATGCTCCAGGAATTGCAACGCTTTCTGTAAAGCCGTTCCCCCCCACCTCCCCAAAGTCACCGGATTTGTCGCGGACTGCTGGCAAAAGCTGCCGCTCCGAGGTCGTGCTTTGCCTGGGCCATAAAGGGCGAATTGGCTGCAGCTTAAGAGTCACCATCATCACGGATCATCCGCGACCGCACAGCGGAAGCGCGGGAAGCAACTCTCCGTTGCCTCTCGGCACGGCRATGGTGGCTGCGTGCATCCTCCGGCCCTTTGTGTTTCACATGGAGGGGGAAAAAAAAAAAAAAAGGAAAAGAAAATACTTTGAAGCGCAAGATGAGCTGGGGGAAGGGAGGTGGGATGGAGCGGGGGGAGGCTGGGAAGAAATAATTGCCATGTCTGAAAACAGTTACTATGGCAGCAACAGCCTTCTTGCTGCTGGAGTGAAATGTTGGGGACCAGCGTTGCCTTTGTCAGATGCTCACAGACGCACATTTAGATGCTAATGTTGGCTTTAACCTTGGCTGCGTAACCTTGAAGTGTGTGTGTGGGGGGGGGGGGGGGGGAAGGGGGAAAAAGCCGAGGAGGGGGGAGCTTAGAGAAAGCTGGGTTTCTTCTCCCTAAATTTGCCACTGAATGGACTTGGCACGCTCCTCTCAGCTGAGATTACATTGTTATTTTTGCACTTCATATTCAAGGGGGGTCTTAACGGCTTATTTATGGATAGCTGGCGTTAGCTGCAGGGTAATTCACCACCGTGACACTCCTGTTTGTCTCCATCCCCTTGGGATCATCTGATGTAAGGCCATTTTTCTAGCACATCCCCTAGGTTTGATCAGTCTGGCTACCTAATCTCGCCTTTATTTATAACTCACAGTGTTAGGGGAATAACAGGAGCGGGGGCAGGAGGGGGTTCTCTCCCTTGGACCTTGGCTGCTGGGAGAAGGAACATTTTGGTGGCCGATTTAGGAGAGGAAGTCTTTCGACCTGAGTGCCAGAGAAGAACAAAGTTGTCTTCAGCAGCAGGGATGAAAGAAGGAGGGAGCGAGGGAGGGGAGGCCACAGCACCTGTGTTGGAGGTGACGGAGAGGAGAGGGCTTCCCCTTGGTTGGCCCAAGGGCAACGGTGCTGCCCACCTTCGTGAAGGGGCTGGAGTTTGCTGAAAGCCCTCTTTAAGATTCAGGCATTACCATTAAGGCATGTGAGAGCCCCCGCTGTGCCCCCAGCCCCACTCTGCTCTTGCACCAGGCCTGCAGATAAAACGCATCACTGCTGCTCAGTTTGAACATCGCCAGCGTGCAGGTTGGGCACCCGGCTCTGTGGCTTCATGGGGCAAAAGGGAGGTTGGAGTGGTCCCGCATCGCCTCTTCCCCGCAGGAAGTGGCACAGCACACGCGTCCAGGTCAGGACATGTAAACATGCCAGAAGTCGGGCTTTGCGCTCRCTGCAGGCGGAAAGCAAGGCTGAATTCAGCTCCACGATAGCTGGGAATGACGCAGGCAGCTCCGGCTGGCAGCCGCTGGACTGGCGGTGCATGAGGATGGAGGCAAGGGCAGCCCAGCCCCGGTGGGTGCTGCGGGCGTAAGGCAGCGGGCTGAAATCACACAGCACTGAAATTGCACCACCTGGGCTGAACCCAGGAACCCCGGGTCTGAGCACACGAGTGCCGGCTCCCAGCCCCACGGTAAATTCCTGCGGTTGACTCATGAACCTATTTTACACAGATTAGCTACTAAATCTTGTGGTAGCGTGGGTTGTGCTTCCCTTGGGATTATCCTTAACAGCGGCATTGAAGAAAGCTTCTGCTGGAGAAATTTGGGCAGAGGAGATCGTAGTTGGGTGGTGGGTCACCTGGTGACACCCCTCACAAGTTAGCACTACTCTTCTGATTTCTGGCATTTTTCTTTAATGCTCCAGCTCCTGGAGTCATGCGCTCACATACAGCCTTCTCCACTTGCTATCGGAAAAACTTTAACTTTGCATCATCGCAGAGGAAAACTTGAATTCAGGACGGTGCAAAGACCAGCTGATAAAAACCACCCTGGTGCACAAAATCTCTTAATTTTTCAGCCAGCCCTGCGCTCATACGATGTCTAGGTTTTGCTTTTTGAACGGCTGTGCTGAGTGCAGAGGCAATACTGCGTCACACGTGCTGGGGAGCGTTTCTCCCAGCTCTGGCTCTGCACAYGTGGGGAGAACAGAGCTCCCTGCACTTTTCACCCCATTGCCAGGTGGTGATTTCCATCAAAACTGCACCCAGTGTCACCTCCAGAGACCACCAGTGAGCTGCGTGTGTTTTTAATGATGGCGTGTGTTAGCAGGTAGTCTTATCTCCATGCAAAGCAGCAACACACATCCTCAGTATGAAATATGAATATGAGAAATGATCCCACTCCAGTCTGACAATCTTCACTGCGCACTGTGTTGTGAAAGTATCTTAATTTAAAAGCAGTATCTGTCTTCTGCAGTACACTTATTTCTCCAGGGCTTTCTAGTTAAGCTGTCAGAGAGAGTTGATATTTATTTTACAAATGCTTCAAAAGAGGGGATGGGTAATATTGTAGGAACAGGCCTTCTGCTGCTCTTCGGCTCAGGAATAACACCAGAAATAAATACAATGTCAAAGAGCAGAGCAAGCCTTCTCCAGAGCACGCAGAGGAGGTGGATCTCTCCGTGCTGGCCTGGAAGAGGCCTCAAGGAGAAACATCTGAGCCAGAGTTTGGGTCATTTGGGGCACCACAAGCCCTTCAGCAAGCTGGGACAGCTCTTGGGAGGCTGGCTGTTCCCGGGGATCTCAACGGCATTAACAAAGTGTTAACAAAAGTCAACAGCATTGAAAAAACATAAAATTAAAAAAACTGTCCCCCCCCTTTAACTTCTGTGCAGCTCAGGTGAGGTTTTCCCCTTCTGGCATTTCTCTTCTCCCGGGACTCTCTGACAGCCCCTGCGGGAGACAGATGGCTTCTTGTCCCAGCGCTTGCCAAAAAAATACCACACTGGATTCCCACCCTTCATTTTATGATGAGAATTTCTGAGCTCACAGTGCCAGCACAAGGTTTGACTTTCCAGTGCTGCTCTTTGCGCTTGCACCAACACCACGCAGTGCTTAAAGAAAAGAAAAGAAAGGAAAGGAAAGGAAAGGAAAGGAAAGGAAAGGAAAGGAAAGGAAAGGAAAGGAAAGGAAAGGAAAAGAAAAGAAAAGAAAAGAAAAGAAAAGAAAAGAAAAGAAAAGAAAAGAAAAAGGAAGAAAAGGTTTTCTGCAGGAAAATGTGGATGACAATGTTTGGGGTTTTTCAGTTTC
>NW_020450598.1:774997-854905 GCF_003343035.1 Apteryx rowi
GGCCGGACCGGACCGGGGGGCGGCAGCGCCGGGATGGGCGCGGGGCTGTGAGGGCGGCGGAGGCGCGGGGCCCCGGCGACCGCAGCGGCGGCGCCATGGGGAACATCTCCTCCAACATCTCCGCTTTCCAGTCCCTGCACATCGTCATGCTGGGCCTGGACTCGGCGGGGAAGACCACCGTGCTCTACCGGCTCAAGTTCAACGAGTTCGTCAACACGGTGCCCACCATCGGCTTCAACACGGAGAAGATTCGGCTGAGCAACGGCACGGCCAAGGGCATCAGCTGCCACTTCTGGGATGTGGGCGGGCAGGAGAAGCTGCGCCCGCTGTGGAAGTCCTACAGCCGCTGCACCGATGGCATCATCTACGTGGTGGACTCAGTGGATGTAGACCGGCTGGAGGAGGCCAAGACGGAGCTGCACAAGGTGACCAAGTTCGCGGAGAACCAGGGCACCCCATTGCTGGTCATCGCCAACAAGCAGGATCTGCCCAAGTCCCTGCCTGTGGCYGAGATCGAGAAGCAGCTGGCCTTGCACGAGTTGACCCCCTCCACCACCTACCACGTCCAGCCCGCCTGCGCCATCATCGGTGAGGGGCTCACGGAGGGCATGGACAAGCTCTACGAGATGATCCTGAAGCGGAGGAAGTCCCTCAAGCAGAAAAAGAAGCGGTAAAGCCCACGGGTGCACAAACAGATGGGAAAACAGACAAAGGAACTGAGGGGGAGAGAGAACCAAAGCGATTCTTTTTTTTTCCTTTTTTTTCCTTTCCAAATGAAAAGACGACAATAGTGGTGATAACAATACAACTCCTGCTAGCCAAACCCAGATCCTGACTGCAGGCAAGAGCTGGGATCTCCCTCTCCCGCTCTTCCTTGCCTACGATCCGTTCCCGGCTGGAGGAGGGGAGCGTGGACCACCGCGTGCCCAGGGGCCAGCCCCGGACCCTGCGAGCCCCTGGGCTGAGCCAGGGCCTGGAAGCCGTGGATGGAGATGTTCTAGCGGGACTAGACATCGCAGGTGGCGGGGATGCAAGCGGGCAGCCGGGATGCCAGCAGGTGCCCAGTGCCTGAGAGCCCGCGGACCAGGGGGGTAGCTCCTGCTGGTGTCCCTCCATCCTTTGGAGGCACTGGTTCCTTTTCCATGCCACAGCAGGCCAAGGGATAAACAGGGCAGGACCCTGTTAAAAGTGCATTTGAGAGAGGCTAAATGTGCTTCTGGATCTTTAATGTGTGCGTGCGTGGGGAGGGCTGGGGTGGAGGGATGCAAAGGGGACATTGGGCTGAAGGAGTGTTGCTTCAGGGGGTGCTGGATGCCTTGGGGTGGGAACCCGCAGCGAGCAGGGAGGCGAAGCTGATGCCCAGACACAGATTGCTGAACGGTGACTGCACAAGGTCAACCTGCGGTGAGGACGGCTCTCAGCCACGCACCAGACGCCTCCCCACGTCGCTCGCCTTCATTTGTAGGTCATGGGCCCCAGCGAGAGCGCGAAAACAGGGTGATCGCGCCAATGCAATATGGGCGGGGGGAGATCGCCGAGGGAACGAGACCCTGCCTTGCTGCCGGGCAAGGTGCAGATGATGATTTAGGAAGCAGAAGTGTGCTGAGCAAGGACGGACATCCATGGGTTGGGGGGGGGGGTTGTAATGCTGCAGCCACCTGGGGCGAGCTCACCAGCAGCTGACTGGTGCTGAGTTTTAAGCTGTTTGCTTACAAAAAGGAAGAAGGAAAGGGTTCTGGGTGAACTTTGCTGGAAAGGGGCTTTCCAGGAGCCTTTTCATTCTCAAAGGCTTATTTCTAATGTCTTCTAAAGCAAAACCATGAGCAGGTCTTTCTTGGGCCCAGGCAGAGGCATGCTCCAAGGTGCTAATTTGCTCCCATCAGGGTGATCCAAACGATGTATTATTAAAAAAAAAAAAAAAAACTAAAAAAAAAAAAAAAAAGGCTTCATGCAGCAACGCATCGACCGGTTGCCTTGCTGCTCTCTGAAATCAGTGTGAAAGGTTAAGGCAGTGCTTGTTACATGTGAGTTTTAGAGGGGCCATGGAGCAAGGTGGTGCATCGCCAGCCAGGACAAACAGTGGCCAGCACTGCCCCGCAAAATGGCAAAAGCTTGCAAAATCTCTGCCGGAAAGGGACTCGGCAGCGCCGGGAAAATGGGAGTAAGGAGACAGGGAGGGAAGCGCGGGGAGGGGGAGGTTAGCTTTTTGTCGAGATTTAAACCCCGTTCAAAGCAGAGCGCCCCTTGCTGCCCGCAAGACTGGTGTTGGCTCCCTCGTGGGCTGTCTCGCGCTGGCAGAGCGCCTGGGCGCAAGGTCAGGCCCCAAGCAGCTTAGCAAGGCCCTTTTGCAGGTGAGTGCTTTGGTACTGAGCTGGGAGTGAGGCAGGACTGGGGCCCTGGTGAACCTTAAGTCATTCGGTCTTTGTGTTTTGGCCTGGGACCCAGCTCTCTGGAAGAGAAAACCAGGGTCCCAGCTTTCCTCCTTGCCCAAGAGAGGTGGGAGAACCAGGGGCCAAATAGCCCGAGTTTTGAGCTACAGGGGGTTTCACACCATTGTGCAGGAAGTCCTGGTGAGCTAAAAACCAGCCTTGCTGCTTGAACACCCTTCCTAAAACAGCTCCAGAAGCCACCGAGCMTACAAAGAAAAATACGCCGGAGTTTCAGGGAGCTGATTCTCCCCTTGCAGCAATGCGCTCGGTACCTTCCAAATAGCATTTTGTTAGAAAACAAATATTGCAACCAAGTAGTATTTCTCCTCCTGCAGAATTTGAGTTTATACACGAGTCCCGACTTGTACACTGCGTGAGTGGGCTGGTCCCATCAGTTCAGGTGGCTCTGTTCACTCTTCTTTGGGTTTTCTTTGCTTTTTCTTCACATGGAACACTTTGGTACTTGCTATTGAGAGATAGAGAGAAAATATTTATTTTTGACACCACAGAAGCCAAATGCTTTAACCTTTTTTGGATAGTGACAGAATTTTAGAGGCAAAACATAAATCTGCATTTTCCCACCAGATCAAAAGCAATCAGGTTTTAAAAATAACAAATGCAGGTATTAGTTATGTTTTTTTTCTCCTCACTGTCAAGACTTAAGTCTTGGTTCTGCAGACACTGGCATCTGCAAGTAGTTTCTGCAAGTTTTGACAGCGTGCTTTTGCAGAGTTGGGTCCTTTCTGGGAGGTTAATTACATTGATCTCAGCGGAGCATCTCCTTTGACAAACATATTTTTCAGCAAGGCATTTAAGCATGTGCTTAACTCAGAGTGCATGCTTAAATATTCTGCTGAGCAAGGAGGAATGCTTTAACGGTGCCATTCCTCCTAACTCTGCTTTCTGCAATAATTAAAAATACTTTTCCAATTAGTAGCTAATGGCTTCCGTGGTATTTCTGTAATGTTTCAAAACCGAATGCTTCTTTCCTGTACAAAGACGTGCATTGCCTGCAGTGGGCTACAAGAAAAGGTGCCTCAGCAAAGCAACAGTTAAAAGAAACTGCCTAGGTAGTTGATCTGAAAACAAACTGGGGTTTTTGCCAGGTTGTGTGTCTTCTCTAAATATGTTTGAATGGCCTTTTTTTAGCAGATGTCATGAGGTACCAGTCTCATTTCCCAAGGTACCTTCGTCAGTGTTGGGAATCCTCCTGCCCTTGTCTTAATCCTTCCATTGTCCGTCACTCTCTGTTCCTCCTGTCTTTCCTCTTTTTTTAAAAGATGCAGACATAATGCTGTGAACTGAAATAAATTATTTATACAATGAAAGGGCCTGATAAAAAAAGTGTTCTTTTGATTATTTCTCTTTATCAAGACTGCATTTTACAGTAGGTTTCCACTGCATTTTACGTAGGCGGTTATTCCCGCCTCCCCCTGGGAGGGGAAACCTGGGCACAGAGGCAGAGAAATGACTTGTTCAGGATCATTTTGCACCCCAGCAGCAAGACCGGGACAGGTCTGTCACGAGGCAGCCCTCTCTGCTCTATATCCCTTTAGGACCATGGCATCTGGAACATAGAAAAGAAAGGGGAAAATACTGCTCTGGTTTGTGTTTTTTTTTTTTTTCTCCTCCCCTCGCCTATTTATATTTTAAACCTTCCTGGGGGAAGATATTGCCCTATGTACAGCACTCAGTGGAGTGATGGAGAAAGTCTTGGTTTTGTTCAGTGGATCTGGCTGTGGCTTATTTAAATTTGTGGCCCAATGCAAGATGTTGCCGGTGGCAGAAAGCCAGATCCTCAGGGGTTAAAGCACCAGGCCRGGCAGTTAAGAACAGGATGCTGCTGAGTGTGTAAGGCTGCCTCCACTCTTGGGTGGCTGCTGACACAGGAAACACGTGTGTCATTTTGGAGAGGAGAGTGGGAGCGGGCGGTTTTCTTTTGAGTGATGACATTGCAATTGGAGAGGAAATGATGAGACAGATTCCTGAAAGTGTGATTTGACAGGGGCTTTGTGGACTTACTCTGCCAGAGCTGTGCACTGGGCTTGTCTTTCTGCTTCCCATGCGGGCTGAGTGGTTTCAAGCGGGTTGTCTGCGCAGTGCCCGAGTGTAAGATCATGCTCTCGGTCTTTGCGGTAACAGGRCCTTGCGGCTCTGTGCTGGGTTGCAGGACCTCAAAATGAACCTAAAAGGTTTATTCAGCTATGCCGTTTCAGAACCTCCCTGTCCTATTAAGGTTGTTTTGCATGTTCAGAAATCACCTGGAGCTGAGTTTGACAGAGGTCTGCAGCATTCGAGGTGTGAGTTGGTCAATGCTCAGCACTGGCTCATATTGGCCACAGCAGGKCTCTGTAACAGGATCTAGAGAGCCTGCAAAGGTGCAGTTCCCCATGGTCTCCTTCCTCACACAGACCCAGCACTGCTAGGTTGCTGTTTCTTTGCACCACCTATGGCTCTGTGGACAGCGGGCTCTGACTCCGATGAAGCTGTTTCTGACCATCGCTTCCCTTTGTGCCTCCTGCTCCATTGTCCATGTGGCAGGAGGAACATCATGCATTTTGCCCGGCCTGTGTTTTACTGATCTGAAAGTCCCTGGTGACTAGCAGCATCCTCAGTTATCTTGGACTATTTTTACCTCTTTGCCTATGTAGTGGAGGACAGCAAGGAGGTATCCAACTCTGCAGCCTGGACTGCTCCGGGGCTACTGAGCAGAGGGCTGTGCCAGTGAGGACCATGTAGTCCTTGCCATATGTGTGRACGCTCACATCCATGGTTGGGAGCCCTCCCAAATGATCAATGGGTTTTCCCCGTTGGTGTAAGCCAGTCCATGATGCCTGTGTACCAAAGAATTGCTTTTTGCCCTGGCCTACCGGTGTAGCCCCTCTCACCCAACCTGGCTGTAGGTATTTGGGTTAATCCCCAAACTAGCAGTGGGGCAGACCATGACCAGTACGCGGGGAGAGTTGTAAACACCCTGCACATTGCCTGCTGGGAGTCACAAAGCATGGGGCTGCTCTGCCCCCCTGCCCCACCAGGGAGCTGAGGACCACCTGTGTGCCCAGAACCTCCTCACTGGGGCAAGCATCTCCATCTGTTCTTCCAAAGAGTYGAGCAAGGCTCAGGCTTGGTCAAAACCCAAACTGCAGAAGAGCCAGCCTTTCGTGGCAGAGCTGCCTGGTTAATGCAGCAGGTGCAGGTGCAGTGGGGGGCTCCTGGACCTGAAGGGACTCAAACCCACAAATCCCACCTCACAGGAGCCTATTTAGGGTTTTTCTTTTTCCTTGCATGGCATGAAGTCATGCATGCAAGCATTGTGCCTGAGCACAGGCTTATCCATGCCCAAAGGAGCCCTGACTTGCATCCCAGCCAGCCCGGCCACTCCGTGGGGGGATCCACTGAATCCGCATGGAGCAGAGGGAGGCTTTGCCACCTCCTGGTTTAATGGGACAGGACACAGCTCTGGGCCCTGAGGCAATAGCACCACGTCAGACAGACACACAGGCAGAAAGGTTTGAGCTGTAGGTTTTCACAGGGTGTGACTTTGCGTGCGTGATCCCCATGTAACCAGAGCTGCCATCCCATGTTTGTGAGCAAGGTGGGCTGAGGGGGGATGTCTCCAATTTACCCAGCTGCCAAAGCTACTGGCTTGGGAGCAGAAGGGAGAGGGGGGTGGATCTGGGTCTTCTTGTGAGCAAAGCTCCTCGTGCCTCGAGCCATGAGGATGGAAATCCTCCTCTGAGCCTTTCCTCCCAGCTGGAGACTGCTTATGTCAGCAGGGGGGTTTGTGTGTTTAGGCCCAGTTGTCATGAAAACGTTACACAAGGAGCTCACTGACCTCAAGGCACCCTGAAGCTGGTGCTGTTGAGTCATGTCCCAGAGCAGGGAGTCCAGCGAAATGGGACATTCGGGGACCCCTGGGCACCTTGCACTGTGCAGGTAGGTGCTACACCAGGGAGGCTGCCCCTGCACGGGCCCAGCCTGGGAGAAAAAGCAGCAACAAAGCAGTTGCGCTGTCTGCCACATCACATTTCCACAGGCATCAGCTAGGAGCGGGCGAGAAGGAGATTTGCAACCATTCAGCTCCAAAGGGCAGGGCTGGCAAGAAACTGCAAAGAATATCCAATCTCTCTGGGCTTTGCCAAAGCTGATGGTGCCAGACAGCRTCAGTGATTTCCTCTGATAGCATAACCAGGTTTTGAGATAAGGGAAATAAGGTAAAGCGCACCTACCTGGCCTGCAGTCACACAGGCTGCATGATATTGCATGGCAAAGGCTTAGCAAAGATAGCAGCTGACACAGGAGCTGCTTGGTGGGGGAGCACCCAGGCGTGGGACAGCCCAGCAGCATCAGGGAGCAGTGGGAGTGGGGCTGCCCCATGCCAGGGGATGAGCCAGGAGCTGAGGGGGACCCCAGCACAGTCAGGGCCCACATGGGGTCTGAACACGGAGGGCAGAGCTGGGTGCGGGTGACAGGGTCCACTGCCAGCTCCAGACACAGCAAAGGGATGGACCAGGGTCAGGATCCAGCCAGGAGCAGCAGGGGATGGAGCTAGAGACAGGCCACCTTCACCACAGTGCAGCGCAGGACCGGGTGTCCAGGGTCAAGCTTAAACGGGACCCCTGGGCCCATGGGTGTGTGAGTGGGAGTCCCAGGTGAGGCTGCTCAGGGCAATTAAGGCATGTCCCACATTACCATGTGCATGGTTTCATGACAGAGGCACCGTTTTCTTCATCCCAAGAGCCCCGCAGCCCTTTTCCCACAGTTTCTCCCTCTACCTTGCCTAGTGGACTTGGCATTTCTTAGTGTCCCCAGTTAACAAAGCCTTCCCCCAGTTTGCCTTGTTAAACTAAATCCTTCTGCTTTATTTTAAATGGGATTTGCTCCCAAGAAACTACCTTCTTTAAATGGATCATCTTGGTTAATGGGATTCCTAGAGAGCTGAACCCTTGAAGCAAGGTGCATTGCAAGGAGAGCTGTTTCTCTGCATAGCACAGGGTCCTTTTGCTCAACATTTGGGTGGGGTGAGGAGGAATCTCTTTAAAAAGGGCTATAAACTGTTACCCCCCCCCCAAAAAAAAAAACAACAACACATGCTGAGTCAAACTTGGGCCCTGTTTGCTTTGTTTGCATTCAGTCAGCTCCAGTCTAGATCTTCTTCATTGTGAATTACCCAAAAATCACATGCGTTTTTTGTCTGAACAGCAAAAGGCTGCCACTGTGAGTCAGGCCTGCGTGACACTAGGCACTCTATGCGCATACACTTGCCCATTAGAGCAAAACTGAGACATTTCAGTGCAAGTGTATTGTGATTTAAGGTACTATGTGCTCACCAGGGAATATCAAGAACCTAGCCAGGGAATTTGCTCTAATAAACTATTCTGTTTATTTCGGCTTAGTTCGTGTTTGTTTCCCTCAAATATTGAAGTGAGGTTTAAGGAAGAAAAACTTCCAATAAAGAGCAACACTCCAGCAACTACACTAAAATATTGGTGGAAGGTGAGTTATGAGCTCATAAACTCCCCAGCTGTTTGCACTGGAGCTGTACCTAGCTGATAGGGGATCAGAAATAATCTCACATGCCCTGGGCACTGAATCAGCATTAAGTCCTCCCCTTTACACTTACACACACCAGTTTTGACTAATGGCATGTTCTGGTAAGCTGCTTGCTATAACCTGCAGAATGAAAATTGTTTGTGGGAAGTGTTGCTGAACCATTTCAAAACAGCAAGGACCATGGAGAGCTGGCAGGGAAAGATGGACCACAGGTTTGTGGACACTGGGGGATGAGAGGCAGAGCTCATTTCACCCAGCTCTTTATTGGCTGCAAGTTATTTTTATACGATTATTATTACTAGGGCTTTGCACATATCCGTCGCAGTGATTCCAAAATTTTGCAGCCTAATGGGCTACTGTCAGCTGGCAAAATTTCTCATGAGCTATCACTGCTAGGGTTGGAGGATTCCCAAAAGTTAATGTTCAGGGTGACATGCATGCAGTCTGAAGTCTCTGATACCATCCAGC
Source organism: Apteryx rowi (assembly GCF_003343035.1). NCBI lineage: Eukaryota > Metazoa > Chordata > Aves > Apterygiformes > Apterygidae > Apteryx > Apteryx rowi. The sequence goes on from NW_020450598.1 coordinate 783,448, forward strand.
ATTGCTTTCAGTTCTGTATTTCACTCCCACAAAGAGGACAGGACACACAGCTGGGTCTCAGTGCAGGTCTGCATTCTCTGCCACTGGCTCCCTGCCTAACCTTGGTCACATCACTTCATCCCCCCAGACTTCAATTTCCCAAGTGTTAAAGAGGAATGCTAGTGTTTTTCCCACTCCTAAGGCTAAAAAGCAAAATTGGCGGAGCTGTGATGCTCAGATCCTAGTGCTAAAGATGCTAAATGCATAGGATTGCCCCTCACATGGCAGGGAAAAGGGAGAAGTGGTGCGTGGGCCCCTGTGAGATTGCTGCAGGGCCAGGTATCCCTGCTTACACTGCATGCAGATAAGCTGCACCAGGGGCTGAGGGCCTTGATTCAGCATCCTGCTGAGCCCAGCTCTGACTGATGCCCACATATGTAATGCCAGGCACAGGGCAGCTAGTAGCTACATGCCACGCTGACTTTATTTTTATGTGCTGTGACTCTCTGAACCCTCCAGCCGTATTCTCCAAGTTATGACTGCAGCAGGGAAGTTAATCAATAACTCTTTTTAAAACAACCCAGACCCCATCCCTGTTGGCTCCGCTGCAGCTACACAGACGGTTTGATTCTAGGTTGCAAATAAAGTCCTGGGGGATGAAGGGGATGGCGCGGCTGGTGCCTGCCTAGGCACACACGCCCGTCACAGCTGCAGTGCCATGCCGGCAGCGTGTGGGCTGTGCCTCTGGGGCCAGCGGGAGCTCCAGACTCTGGAAGCCCCACTGCAACCGTGTCCATTAGTCTGAATATGCTCCCAGCCACTGTAGCACCTCTGACCCATCCTGACACCTCAGGATGCACTAACCCAGTGCCAGTGGGTCACTGGTCCGGGGAAATCAGAGCCGGTCACCAGCACAGGGTGAGCATGTCCCAAATCAGCTGCACAGTGATGCCATGCCACCATGGCCAGGCTGAGCGCCCTTGCCTGCCCCACAGGGCAGCACTGGCCATCTCTCCACAGCAGCATCTGGCAGGGAAATAAGGTGCACCCCCTCAGCACAGGTGTTTGGTCCCTGTCCCGTTGTGTGTCTAAAACCTGCCGTGGCTAATRGGATGTTCTGGATTCATATCTGGCAAATAAATGCTGGGAAAGGGACATAGTGAGGGGGAGACACTCTGTATAGCATTTCCTCAGCATCCATTTAGGAGCAGAGTCTGGGGCAGGATGCGATGCTGGAGGGACCTTTGCCCTGACGTGGGCTGGCTGCACCAGTGTCCGGGGCACGGGGGCAAGGGAGACTTGGCTCGCTCTACCCAAATGTAGTTTCAAGCACGGAGGTGAAAGACCAATGTGGCAATGGGAAGTGCGAACACAGGGCAATTGTTGTGCTGGTTAATGTTTAAATAGCTCTTGGAAAGCCCCCCTCCCTTGCTGCTTGCACTCTCCACCCCTTATAACAAGGGGGCCCTTTCAAATTTTTGGCAACTTCTCCATCCTTTGGCTTCTGTTGGCTGTTTAAAAAGTCCAAAGGCAGGAGGGGAAATGGCAATGCTGGGGTTTCACAGTGTTTTCTCGCCCACTGTATCCTCCCAGGATGGACCACGCTCTTTCCCAGACAGCCTTAGAAACAGCCTGCTTACTTAGAAGGAGGAAACTGATAGTGGTGATTGATGCCCAAGACTTCAATGGATTGGGGGGAAAACCTGCAAAAATAATAATAAACCCCTCCACCATTCTTGGAGTGTGTGCTTGGTTTCCCCCCAACAAACACTGGGAGCTAGCAAGAGCCACGTCGCTGAAAGAAACGGCTTTTAGCCCTCCCTGTGCAACCATGCGGGTCTCTGGCTCCCATGCATGGCCAAGGGAATAGAGTTCGGGAGACTTTGGGGGTCCCAGAGAGCTGGACAGATGCTGGAGACACCTTTCCCTCAAATGTTAGTGCTGGGAAGAGGATGAGGGGAGGGGATGGCTCCTGGGGCTCATCCTGGCCTCAGGACCTGCTGGATTTCTTCTGGTATTTCCAGCAGCTCAGAGCAGGAATGGAGCAAGGAAGGTTTAAACCCATCCCTTGCCCATTTTAACTGCAGCAGCAGCTTCTGTCCCCAAAGCCAGCAGTCTTGCCACCTTTTAGCTTTTAGGTCTCCTGCAGGGGTGAATCCACCTTACCCCTTGAAGTCACAGCAATTTACAGCAGCTGAAGATCAGCCCAGCCTCTCCTATAGTGCTTCATTTTTTTCTTCATCTCTTTTTTCTTCATCTTTTAATCACAAGGGAGTGATGGAARGAGTATGTCCAGGCTGGAAAGGGATAAAACAGTTCCACAATGATTCATCTCTCATCAGCTGCAGAACCTCTACTAAGACAAATCATCCGTCTGGGGCACATTCCTCCCTCCCCCCACCTTAATCTAACTTAATTAGAGCAAAGTGGTCAGGGAAGGAAAACTGTTTATTAATCCTTAACACCAGCTTTTGTTTTTTGCCTGGCTGCTTTGTGTCCGTAGTAACTGCTGGGGTGTAATGGGTGAAAACCTTAGCTTGATTGCAGGCAAGGGAGTCTTAACGTGACAACGTGTCTGAAGGAAGCGGGGGAGCATGGGGAGGTCATAAAGCCATCAGGAAGTTGCTGGAGGGGCTGGCTCTTGAAGCACAAGCCCTGCTGGAGTGTGATCACTGTGGTCTGAGTGTTTATAACCTCTGAGGATGCTCTGAGCTGAGCTGAGCAGAGCCTTTCCCTTAAGGGCTAAAGATTAGCTTAGCCTTGAACAAGGGACAGCCCAGGAGAAGAGGACTTTGGGGCTGTGAGCAGTGTCCTTGTCCCCCACCTCATCCCACAGCAGCTTTGCCGCAGGACTGGGGCCAGAGTGCCCCTTGGGGCGGCAACTGGCACACACTGATGCAGGCTGAGCATCCCATCCCTATTTATGGGTTGCTCATACCAAGGCCTGTTGTTTACCATCTGATAGCCCATGGGAAATTTGGGTGCCTGATGCTCCTTTATTTTTAGCTAGATAACAGACACAGTGATGCAGAGAGATGGGAGGAGGAAGGGGGGCTCTGTCTGCTGAGACCACAGCACCGTTCATGGTCCTCATCTGTATGCTATCGCTTTGTGAAAGAATTAGCCCTGGGCATGTTATATATATGTCCTGCTTGAAGACAACAGCACAAGGAGAGAGCACCAGGAGACCTCTCAAACCACAGCTATTTCAAAAGCTCTTGTGTCATCAGGATCTCCTTTTTCCCTAGCAAAATGGATGTATTTCAATCCTGGCAGCTAATGTCGTATCAATGTCCTAGCAGGGGATGGCATGGCAGTCCTAGCGTATGTTAGGAGAGAGAAACTCTGGGCTGACTTCAGACATGAGTTAAAGAGCCTTGTCTTTGCTATGATTTCCATGTGGATTAGCTTAGCCCAGACTGAAAAACATCAGGGCACATCTGGAAAGTTGGGAGAGGTGGCTGGGCTTGAAGATGCTCACAGGCTGTGAGTCACAGCCACGCAAGCTGCAGGGCAGGTGTCAGCTTGGAAAAGCTGTTTTCTACCATGTGCAGCTCAGATCTCACCTGTCGGCACACGGCACTGAGACAAGGTTGGAGCAGGCCTAGAAAGCCTATGTTTGCCCCACTGTCAGTGCTGCCTCATTGCAGCACCAAAGTGGCTCGTTCTCTGCCAGCTCCCAGAGACTGAGCCTGACATGGGGCTCGCCAAGTCCAACCCTTTCATTAACGTGTTGCCAATTGGCCAAGCCCTTAGTTGACAATGCTGTGTCTTGCTCCGCCTGCTCCTCTTAAAGAGGGTGTTTCTTCTGGTGGTTGGGAACCTTTTAATTTCTGGCCCACATGTATTTACAATCACTTTGTGCCCATTTGCCATTGTACCAAAAAGTTATCCCTTAGCTTAAATAGCTCTCCTCCCCACTAGGCGCTGAGGTATTTATAGAGAAAATCACAGCTCTTCCCAGCCACCATCCTGTTAACTAAGGCACGCAGTATCTTTTTGGCTCCCCTTCCAAAACGATCTCTTCCCCGGCTCCAACACATCGCCCTCCTCCCCATGTGTCCTGCCTAGGTTTTCATGACTGAGGTTTCCCAGCTGCAAGTGGCCTTTCAGGCAAGCTCTGCCTCACTCCCCTAGTTGATCCACCAGTTCTTTGGCCCATTTTGTGGTCCAGAGCCTGGAGGGATGGGGGTGAAACTCTCCATTTCCCCTATGAGGAATGGGGCCTTTTTTCTGCCTGTGCCACTGGGATGCCCTGGAATGGGGGAGGGCAAAAGGGGGAAATTCAATGAGACAAGAATCCCAGAGTATCCTCCAGACTTGGACAGAGGGTAAATCAAAAAGCGAGGGAGGGCGGGGATGCTTTTGCGGGGCTGGGCAGGGTGATGTGCTCTGCGGGGCCTGTTTGCATGGGCAGGTACAGACAGACCCAAATTTCCACTAAGCCCCAAAGTGGGATTGCTACAGTGGAGCTGCCTGGAACAGCTTTCCAGAGCCCTTCATCCCTCCATCACCTGCTCCTGGGCAGGCCCAGCCCTGCTGAGGCCATGTCCAGGCAGAGACCTGGGGCTTGCCAACACAACAGGCAGTGAGACATCTTCCAGCCCTGCTCTGCGTCGTGGGGCACTATGGGCTGGGCACCACTATCCTGTAGCCTGAAATGGTGGCAGCCCCCACAGTCTGACATGCACCCATGAATTTGTGCTGCATCTTCTCCTTGGCTCGGGCCAAGCCTGCACCTGGCCCTGCCTGGAAAACATCAAAACATCATCCATCAGGGCAGACAGAGGGGAGAACCAGGGCAAATAGTGTGGCAGAAGATAGATGGCTGACGGTCATCCAGTTTCAATGGTCTATGCGGAAAAATGGGCTATTCAGGCAGATGCCCGTGCAGTTCAGCCTCTTCCCGAGGAGGACATTTAAAAAGAGGTGTCAGCTTTCTCTGTTGGCTAGTCACACAATTCAGATGGTAGTGATGGGCCAGTAAAGAGGGGTGGGACAGCCAAGGTGCATTTAAGGTCACTTGTGTTTGCACCCACATGCATGTCAGGGTTAGGATAACCTCTCAAGCAATGGCAAAACAGACCCATAAATCCCGGCATTGCTCCTCAGACAGAAATCACTATTTCTGTTCATGCTTTAAACCTTAAGAGACCAGCTCTGACATTCCTTACACTGAAATGGGGTCTGGGTCCCCATGTGCACAGTGATCAACAAACCAAGGGGAGAGATTCCCTGCCCCAAAATGCTGACACGGGCAAGGGAGCTGCTTGGAAACCAGCCAGCGCTCCTCCTCCCTCCCCATCAGAAAATGAGAATTCACCARAAACAAGCTGTTTCATGGAACTGCTCGTGGAAAAACTCCACTAAGAGGGGGGGGAAAAACACAAGCAGTGACCCCCAGCATTTTGATAATGTTGAAACAACTCTCTGAACAGAGCATGTTTGCTTTGAGGTGGCTCTTTATTTTGAAATTTTAAAGGCATGTTCCGTAATCAAATGTATATAATGAAATCTACCTTGTAATGTGAGCAGGGTGCAAGTGGAGCATATGCTCCACAGCACTGTTACCACCCTGTACAGCAGCTCAGGTCTCCTCCCAGCTGGGCAATACTCCCCAAGAGCAGCCCACCCTGACACACACAGGTCCCGTGGCCTCACTGGGAAGAGCTCTGGGAGCCTTACAGCTCTCTCCAATGGCAGGACAGATGGAGACACAAATAGTCTTTCCTCTGATCACACAGGAAGGGAAGATAGGGCCATGCACTGAATCCCAGGCTCCTGAGAGAGCTGAACAGGACTATCTTGCTTCTCCCACTCCTGTGTTCACACTGTCCTAAACTGTCTAGTGGGACAGTCCTTCCCCTCTTCTCTATTCTGTGGTCTTTTTCTGTCTGGATATCTAGGAGTTTCTGGCATCACTAGCCCAGAAAGCTCAGGAAATTCTCAGGTCCAGAAATCACACCAGAAGAAACATGCTCCCTTCCCCCCTGTTCCCAACCTACTGCCCCATCGGAGCTTCTTTTATCATGAAATATGCAGAAAAATGTTGGGTTCTAATGATCTTAACTCATTCAGGGAAGACAAGAATCGGCTTGCAAAGAATGTGAATAATTTATGTGCAGATAATAATGAAAGCAAGTGAGCTAAAAGGAGTTTGTCTTTCATTCCCTTCAGTGCTGTTCCCAAGGCTTTGCCCTAACCAGAATAGTTATTCCCAATTATCCTGAGTGGATTAATTGACATGGAGATCCCTCTCTAGCTCTGTAATCGGAGCCCTCCTTTTGGTTTAATGCAATCCATTATGGATGAATTTGCTAAGCTGGGGAAAAAAAAAAAAAAAAAGAAGACTCTTCCAAAATCTACCCTTGGCCCAGATTCCCTTCCACCCTGGTATATCCCGTAGCAGTTCTTCTCTGTAGGCAAGCCCCTGGGAACAGTGCAGAAAACTAGCTTCCAGGCCCAGCTCAAGCCTTGGAAACTCAGTGATTCACTCTCAAGAAACCTCTTTGTGCTGGCATAAGTCAGAGCCCTGACACATTTTTTAAGCCCTCGCAAGGGCAAATCTACAGCATGTGAAAAAGTGTCATGACAGAAGAACAGCTTCAATAAACAGATTTAATACAAGAAATGGCAGGAGACTTTTGACTGCAGGAAAATGCCTCGGAGCCTTGCGCTGTATGGTGTGACTTTGACAGACAGACTTAGTCCTCAGTTCTGTATAATGTCCTGCAACGCTTAAACGGGGCAAAGATACAAAAATAATTGAAGATCTACAGCTCAGCTACTCTTTGCAGCAGGGGGAAATGCTAAAAAGGAAGGGGAGGGTGGTTAGAAGTAGGAAACAGCGAATCCAGCACATCTCTTCTCTTGATGTCAGCTCCCAGGACATCTCTAAGGGCAGTTCCTGAAAAGCCTGAGATATGCCTAGTCCTGCCAGTAAAATATAGCTGCAGGGAAGGGGGACCAGAGGTGGTTAGAGCTGAAAAGGTTAATGCGCTTATAAAGATGCCCTTTTTGGAGACTGGAATATTCACAGCTTCAGGTCAAATTCAGCAGATAATATTGGCTGAAGAAATGCAGGAAAATTTCTAAAAAGCTCAAACCTTTTTTTCCTCTTCATTTCAAAAAGAGACTGATCTGTTTCTTTTCAAAGTAAAAAGAGAGGTGCACTTTAAACCTAAACCTGAACTCTTCACTCCAACCTCACATTGCTATTGTCTTGACTTTTCTGTTGATTGGGTCACTTGAAAAAACAAACCAACCCACAAGGAAATATTCTTTCCTCCCCATCTTCAACATCTGTCATTAGCAGAGGTTTATTTGGATCTGGCGGGGATAGAATGGGAGTGAGGCTGGTTTATGCAGTTTGAAAATACCCCTTAAGCCAGACCCCACATGAATGGCAAAAAGGTCTAACACTCTAAATATTCATGTCTTTACTGGTTTAAAAAGGGATGGAAGATGTTAGAATTTAAGAAAAACCACAACTGAAAAGGCCAGCATAGATTAASCCAGTTGCCTTTAACACATACTAAGTAGCCCCAGCTAAATTCTTGGAGCTCACGGTCAGCTTTCCCCGCTTTGAAAGATAGACGTGCTACACAACATGTACACCCAGAAAGGCAGAGCTGATGTGCCGACAGGTCCTTTTGATGCCAGCTTAGGCAAAGTCACGGGCCGGGCCTGGATGCAGGGCAGCAAGGCCATCTATGCTGTAGGTGCTCCAGGATACAAGCAGCAACAAGGAGGGAGCTTTTCAAAGACAGTTCCCAGTTAATTGATCAGATTGTTTGGTGCTGTTATGAGTTAAAAATAGTGGAATGTCAAGTTTTGATTAAAAAAACAGATACTACTTTGACAGAAAGTGATCTGTTTTGTGCATACACATGTGAATGCCTCTCCCCTCCTTGCCTGGGCCTGCTGGTCCTGGCAGCACAGATGGGAGCAGAGTCCTGCTGCTGCTCGTCCGAGTGCTCGGCATGGACTGCCCCATTCTGGGTTCTTGGTGAAAGCAGGGACGCTGCTCTGGAGGCATCCAGGACATACAACGGGGCCAACGGAGAGGGTAAGCGCAACCCAAGCCTGCCCAGCAGTGATACGTGGCTTACAGCCCACCCAGACTCTTTCCCTTTGACTTCTGCCCTTGCTTGGGGAAGCTAGTGTAGGTTAATCACTAACATAGGGCTGTGCAGAATAAGCATGGATAACATGCTCATGGATAATGTTCCTTTAATTACTATTAATTACTTAATTGTACTCTCCATGGCTCTGCTCAAGACAACCGCATTAATTGCCCACAAACAAGCTCTGGACACGTACAAGCTGTAACAGAGTCAGCAAGTCATTTCAACCACATCCCTTTCAGGCTGGGTCCGAGGTTCTCACTGGTCATCCACCTTTTGACCAGCCACCTTTTGACCAGCCACAGAAGACACAGTTTCCAGTGAACTGCTCCAGGTGGAATGCTCTGTTAGTTTTTTTGGATAATTTTAAGGTTGACCTGGTGGTCCCAGCTCTTGCTTTGGGGTGCTCTCATTTATTTACCAAGCCTCACTTCCCCAACCACAGGAGGACTTGCCCAGCTAGTTTATGGGCATGCACTGGTACCCTGGCACCCCAGGTGCCTTATCCTGCTGCATGTCCAGCCATGCCCCTTCTGTTCAGAGCAAGGCAGGGACTTTGCCACGTCCTTGGGGACTAAGAAGGCATGAAAAATCATTTAGAGAAGGTCACACAGCTCTAGGGTGAAATCTCGAACTCTGGCTCTCAAGGAATGGAGGAATGGGAGAGTCACCCTGCTTGCCCTCTGCTCAGCCCCTCTGAGGCCAGGTCTGTGGGAGCCCCCTCTGACCACCCAAGCCAGATGACAAGCCCCCACTGTGTGTGGAACTGATGACGTGCCAAGAACCCTTCTCCAAGGAGGCCACACACTAGCTGCAGCACCACACCCTTCACCTCACCTCTCTCCACCCTTCCTCTCCCCTGACCTCATGTGTGAGTGTCTCACAATGGGAACAGAGATCCCTGCAGAGGTGATCTGAACCCCACGTCCTAGCAGTGCTGTCTATCAGAGACGGGCTCAGCATTTTTCCCCACCACAAGAGCCCCAGGGGTACAGCCAGAGCTGGTGGGACCCCAGTGAAGGCAGGGTATAGAAGATGGTTGTAGAGGGGGAGTGGGGAATGAGGGAGAGACTCACTGGTGGTTGCCTGGGAGGGGAAATGGCTTTTTCTCACAGCTGTGCTCAGCAAACAGCAGGTAGGAAGCCAGGGCAGAGCAATTTATTATTCTCCTCAGGCAGCCAAGCACATCCCTTCACACAGCAAGTCCCAGACTGAGGACTGCCAGTGCAGATGTGAAGCAGCTCTTTGTCCCTTTCCACGTGCAAAGGGAACCCCACACTCAGATGGCAATGACCCAGAGGGGCTCTCTTCCTCTTCCTCTCTGTTTGAAAGGCTCCTTCCCTACCCCAGTGCTCCTCTTTCACCTCAGCTGAGACACAGCTCCCACAGGCATCAGTGAAAATGGGAAGCAAGGGCAGAGGATAAAAACAGGAGCCTTGTAGAGCTCTGGTCTGGCTGTGGCAAAGTCCAGGGGCCCAGCTGGCTCTGGTCCTTGGGRTCCCTTATTCTTGTCTGTGGAAAGAGAGAGCAAAACTCTGCCAAATCAGTCCCTGAAGGATTTTTTTCTTTTTTTTTGTGCAGACATGTCTAAGTGTTTTTGGCATATGCATGATCCTGCAGCAAGGCGTTCCACAAGAAAAGAGCAATGTAGGGATGGAATGAAAAATTCAGTTTTAGGCTTAGAGTGCACCTCTCTTTTTGCCTTGAAAAGAAACCAGACTGGTCCCTATGGAAAAGGACAGAAAAAGTCATGTTATTACAGGGGTTCAGGGAGAGGCAGCCCAACTCTCGTGCAGCATGTTCTGCTACAAATGGGCTCTCCAGAGATCAGTGTCAGATCCAGTCCTGGGAGTGCTGAAGGCCTCTGTATGGATTTCAGCCAAACTCAGGCCAGGCTTAACACCTTTGGGGAAAAGTAGCAACTTTTAACCATGGATTAATTAAAAAAAAAAAGCAATTCATAAACAAAACACTCCCAGAATCTCAAATTGATAGGGGCTCCAGGCAACAAAATCAATCACAATCACATTTTCTAGGCCCTGCAGTTTGTGAGACACAATCTTAGTTCGGGGTGGGAGCAGGAGAAAAATATTACCCTAAATTCGTATGGATGTAACCAAGATGATCCAAGGTTACAGCAGTAAGAATCGCATCAGTCAAAAGATGTGAAGAGCCATGTGGCAACCACTGCTAAGATGAGAAAGGAGGAGGATGTAGAGAGAGCACCAGGGTTTTGACACAGGCAGCTTCTTCATCCAGTCCCTCTGGGACTTTGTTCCAACACAGCTTTTCTGGCTCTGCTGAGCTGTCTGTGCCACCTCAATGTAGGCACGTTTATAGCACCTCAGCTGGTTTTCCTGCTAATGGAGGCTGTTGGTTTAACTATGTCACAGGACTGGAAGTCAAAATGTTTTCTATTAATGAGAAGTCTTTAGTCCCTACATCTTCCAGCATCCTTCCCCTTCCCACCTTCCTTAGTTGTGGAGGGACAATAGGACAGCCAAAAGGACCTGTGAAATGTTTCATTCCCATCACAAGGGTTACTACATCAGCATCCAGAATAGAGACATGTTTGAACCATGTTTGATGATTCTTATATGCCAATAAATTGACTTTATTAAAAGGAAAAAAAAGGCAGAAATGGGAGTCTGGGAAACCTGACAGTTTTAGTAGCAAGCCCTTCTCACGAGATCCTCTCTCCTATCATCAGTTCTCAGCTCCGACGCAGCACATAGTGCAGGCGGAGAAGTGTAAATCTGGCAGAAGGGGTGTGCGGGAGTGTGTATGTACACACGTGTGTATGTATCACACCCGTTTCACAACCCGTATGCGGTTACAACTCTGGATAATATTGACTCAAACTTCCCCAATTATAAACAAAGCAAGTAAAAGGCTCCTTCCTAGAAAAGAAAAACGATGGGGGGGTTTCCTTGAGCCTACCTCAACTCAAAAGGCATGTTAGGCAGTAATTAATCACTTCAGGGTATTTGCTGATACGTAATTATGTGCAGTAAAAGGTCTGACAAGCCAGTTTGCTATCAATCATCACTGTATATCAATTACATATATAATGGGTCAGAAGCATCTCACAATCTGGCTGCCAGTTATGTGGAATGCTAATGTTTAAGATAAAATTATAAATCCTCAGAGCTAACTTCTACTGTTTCAAGTTTTTCATGTCACAGTCTTGTTCTAAATACTCTCAGAAAAAGTCTCTTCTGTAAATAACCTGGATAGCTGTACAGGAGATTCATGGAGCAAAAATTTCCAGAATCACACTTGATAAAACAGTGTTTTTATGGGCAGATTCAGGATGATGTTTTTCCTCTCTGTGCAGTATGTAATATAAGACATTTCTAGCACACATATCCTTGATTATGAGGAGTTTACATGGCTCTGCAGGAATCTGGACTGGCTTTGCATGCACTGTGCAACAGCTACTACTTTTACAGGAGCCTTACCCCTTACCTTGCCTTACTACGGATACCAACTCATCCACGTTATTGCCACTACTGGTAATTTTTTCAGGAGCTTTGTGGTATTTAGTGGTTTAACAAAAGCTTCACATCCTGGGGGTAACTTTTTATTGAAGAGCTCCACCTTCCCTTATGTCAGAAGAAGAGGGGAAGTTACAGTCTCCAGAGTGAGAAGGCAGATGAAAAAAAAMCCAGCACTTAGCATTAAACAAAAAACCTTAAAAAATAACCCATGAGCTTTTTGCCAGTTTCAGGATTTTGCAACAGCCTGACTCATAAGGATTTTTTTTTTTTATTTTAAACCTGGAGGATTTAAAGGCGCTCCTTCTACCCATACATTGTACCCGTGCTGTGCAGTCACAGCCTCATTTTTCAGAAAAGTGTACTTCCTAGATTTCCTGAAAGCCACCGCACTGCCCTCAGTCTGGGCCCACGTGCTGAGCAGAGACGTGGAGCCTCAGCAGTCTGAAAGTGTCCAGCTGAGCAGCAAGGAGCTCRCTCTCATCAGACGTGGCGAGTCTGCTTCTGGTCCCTGGCACAATTCATCCCTGCGGTCAGTGTGGATTTGGTCGTCTGGCTGGAAGTCATGGGAGACTTTTAACTCTTTTAACTCTGCCTGCTGGAAGTGGTTTTGTCCCTTTTAACAGTCATCTCTGCAGAACACTCAAGCAAAGCTTTCCTTATGTCAGGCAGCCTCTTCATACATGCATAAGGCAAGAGAAGACAGGATGACTGTAGTGACCAAACCCCAGAGGGCTGGGGTTTTCAACCCAGGCTCAAACTACAACCCACCAGCAGAGCTGGGAAAGTCTCTTCCCAAAGGTCTGACCCTGTCCCTACCTTCTGAATCACACTGCTTTCAAATGTGAAAAGACATAGCCTCGAGAGCGTCTCTGTGATAGGTAACCATAATCACAGGTATGAGGATGGGAACGAGAGCCATGAAACTCCAACAGCGCCAAATTAGTACTGTAGAGCCAAACATCACAGCTGGAGATCACATGCTTTCCATCTCCTTTTCACAGGAAAAAGGGAGCCCGAGGCCTTGATAAACAAAACTGGGCGTGCAAGGCCCACGTCAGAAGAGGGTTTGCTCAGACCCATCCCAGCCAACCCACAAACATGGACTGCTCTTTTTTTTTCAGCACAGAAGACACCATCCTCTAGACACATCTCTGTTGAAGACCTCAGAGACAGGTTTGCCACTAAAGCTTCCTCTTGGGTAAAAGGAGAATAATTTGACCTGAGCTTTGAAGTGCTCCAGCTGCTGGGGACACTGTCCAGGGCTGAGCAAGTCCCCTATGCATCAGCCTCTCTAAGGCACTGCTGAGGCTGTCTTCTGCCAGGCAGAGCTCAGACTCTGGCCAGCCGCAATGTTTGGAGGATTATTCAGTTAATGGGTTTTAATACGTGGTCACGGTYCTTTGCTTACAATGCCTGAAAAACAGAGCAACAGACAGTAGCCCCCCCCAAAGCAGGCACGACTTGGCCACTTTGAACAATGAAGCAGCCCAGCCTGCTCTTAGAGGCCTGCTTATGGTGTTAACACACAAGGGCCCAAGGACCTTGGCCATGATGAACCCATTGCTGCAGCCGCTTTGTGTGAGTGGGTGGTGGCCGAGACCTGCCCCCGATGCTCTYGATTCCCTGTGGGATTGAGAATGAGCACCCACATTTAATGCATGTGGTGTTGCCTGCTCTAAGCCACAGCCCAGCAAAGAATGGCGCTCTGTGGCAGGCTGTGATGGTGCAGGAATCTTGTAATTGTATTAATCTGCTTGTATTTCAACTCTTTCAGCTCTGACAGAACCACGAAATGACAAAGCCAAAATAAAATATAATAAAAGCCCTGGGCCTCTGTGTCTCCAGTAGCAGCCTACCAGTTTAACTGATCTCACTCATTGCAAGAGTTGCAGTGTGGTGTTGGGAAACGGTGAGCATTCTTCCATCCTGCTGGGCCTCAGCCTACCTTAATTAAACTTTCAGTGACCATTTTACTCTCCCATCTGCTTCTTTCCCTGGGAAGATTTAACTCCCAATAAAGTGCAATTCGCAGACACAATGCAAAAGAGATTAGCTGCCCTCCTTGTTTACCTTCAGCCCATCAATCACTGCCTCTAACCTCTGATGTGACATCTCCTATTGCTGGTGTGGGCCAGGATCATTTGAGGGAAGGGAGGCAGGGAGGGGAGCTGATTCATTGCTGGCCCAGCTTCAGCCAGAGCCCTTGTTGATCCCTGCTCAGGGAATGTGTTTCAGCTCACAGAGCTGGACAGTAAGACTCAGGGGAAGAATAATCCCCACTGACTCAGAGGCCTGGCTTTGGCTGTGGTAGGACTGCAAGGAATTAGCAGCACAGGGATTTGCCTGGCAGCTCCCACATACAGGTGGTCAGTGCATCCCCAGTGAGCCCAGAGGAAGGGAGAAGATGTCTGGCTGGAGGACCTATGGACATTAGTGCCTCGCAGGGGAACGTATGGCTTTGGCCCCAAAGAAGCTGGGTTCGGGCCACTTCCWGGATAACACTTCCATCCCCTGTCAGCCAGTCCTTGCTCCTCAGAAAGGCCTCCCATCCTTTTTAGGGTCCTTCCAGATCTGGCCTCTGCCAGCTCCTTCAGCAGTAAGTCCACCAGGCTAACTTTGTGCACAAGATCAACTCAAAGCCTCTTTCCCCTCAGGCTGTAGGCCAATTTTGTGGATATTTGCAGTGTGTTTATACAGCAGGCCATGAAAACCAACACATGGGGGCAAGCTGTGGCTGAAGGACGTATGTCAGAAATCTGTCTCATTCATCAGAACCATTTCCCTGTTGGGCAAGGTCACAAACCCCACAAAAATACCCACCAGTCACGCACCCAGCCAAAGGAAAGGACGGGCCATCATCGTCTGCTGCTTGTGATCCTTCCAGCCCTCCCACGTAGAGCCTTGCTCGGACAGTGACAGCCCTGTGGAATGCATTAAAAACCTGTGCGGTAGAGTTGACCAACAGGAAATTCGTACAATGCAACAAAAGAATTCGTACAATTCTCTTCCTCCACACATACATTGGAAGGAAATGTGTATTTGTCAAGCACCAGGTTATTCTCAAAGACTTCTCTAAGTAAGTTTAGCCTCCTCAGTGGTCTGGTCATTCCAGGCTGAGCAGTGGGCTGATACTGTTGTCAGGTGACAATGGATATTTCTGTCCAGTTGCCAGGCATACAAATTCAACCTGGGATCAGATAAGCAAGTGCCTTTTCTTCCTTCCCTCTTAGGGATCACCACCTGGGAGCAATGCCTTCAGACCCCAGTGAGCACTGATGTAAAAGACTGTCTATTTCTAAAGCATCTCATTTTAGCAAGGCACATGATGCATAGAAGGAAGATCCCGTCCAGACTAGAGCTGCCAACGCAAGTTAATAAACATGACCACTCTCAGTGGTCTGGGATGTATTCTAGTCCCTCACTATCTGCTGCCCGAGAGCTGTTTAGACCCAGGGATCATGACTCACGGAAAAACACAGGGCTGTGCCTGAGTAGCCCGGACTTTGCCAGACATGACACTCGACCCGGTGTGATCCCCATGTTTGGTCGCCCCAGTACCTGTGTAGTTCCTGTCCCAGGACTGGAAGGGGAAAGGCCTCTTCTCTGGAGTGACCTGACAAGACAAATAAAACAAAGATTACAATCCTGATGGCTGGGGAATGGCCTCTCCCTAACCCCATCACACACGCCAGCCCTAGGGAGGCCTGGGCTCAGGAGGGGAGGGAGACAGCTTTTCGAGGTGGGCTGGGGAAAGCTGGATGGAGGAACAGTGTGGAGCCCTGTGTGTGGCTCCTAAGTGGGCCATGAGGCTCAGGCAAATTCTCCCACACCTCAGACCCCTGAGCAATACATCAGCCACTGACTGACAGTGCAATGCCCCTTGTAGCCTGAGTGCAGGCCAGGCATTGAGATAAGGTGACTGGTACTTTCCCAGGGATGGGGGAGACAGCACTTTGCTTTCTCTACCCTGTGAAGCACTAGCTCAAAGACAGTCTGTCCTTCCCAGAGACCCACATCACTGCACAGCCACCCAGCCCTTGCCCGGTGTAAGCTCTTGGGGCAGGGAAAGTGTCAGGCTGGGTGCCTGCATGGATGGATATAGCTGAAGGACTTGCTGATCTCATCTGGAGTGGCCCAGGGAAGGGGCAGGCCTTTCCCCGTGGCCCGCAGCCCCCCCAGAGGAATGTGAGCTATGCAGGGACCAGAGGTCACCGCAGTCAGGCACAGCGAAGGGTGGCTGTAAAAGGGAAAGATAAACCCAATAAATCAGGCCATGGCAAGAGGAGGAGGGCACAAGTGCACAGAGCTGCTGGTGGATAGTACAATGCAGCTCCCCGCCCCAAGCAGAGGGAGGGGGGGGGGATGTGAGTTTTAACCTGGGTGATAGACATGCCTGGAGCTGGGGAGGGGGTTGCAGTGCAGAGGCCAAAGGATCAGAGGGGCAGCAGCCGACAAAGAGAGCAAGAGAGAGAGATGCTGCCTCTGCTTGCTGGAGACTCCTCAGAGCCTGGCCAGGGTAATGGGAGCAAAYAACCCCCAGATGGGGAAGTCTTTTCCACTAGTGAAATTAAAATGAAATAAAATAAAATAAAGGAAAGGGGGAAGCCTAAGGAAGCAGTGGACAAGAGACAGTTGGAAAAAGCCTTCAGAATATTGTTTTTCTCTCTGTTTTATTCTATTCTAATCATGGGAAAAGAGGGTGGTCTGTATTCCTTGATGAAGTGGGACACCCAAAATTCAGTTTTCCCAAAATACTTGGCAAAATTTACAAATGGATATGAAATGTTATGAAAAATGTAATTCATTCTGTTTAGACAGCAACACCCCCCCCACCCCACCCCCAGGTTTGAACCTTCATTGTGCAATAATTCATTCCTGTGACTCTGGCTCTGTAAGCAAGACTACAAAACAGTGCCTTATCAGAAAGAGGGATAGACATCTTGGGTGAGATCTTCTGGTCAGATGGACCTGCTATCTGTCCTTAAACCCTGCTGGTGAAAGCAGGTATTCAGGCACATGTATTTGGGACAGCATGGTAGTCAGGTAGCTATTCTTGCTCACCTTGAGTGGGGAATAGGCGCTGGGTTACAAGAAATGCATGTTGGCCCACATCCATTCTATGTAAGCAGGCAGAACTGTAACAAACCTGCACCACATCCTGTGGGTCTCATCCCACTTGGTACGGTCGGAGCTGATGCACCCCAGCAGAGCTGATACCAGTATGATCCCAGTTCCCAGAGCAAAATGACAAGAACCCAGCTCCAGTGCAAAGTGAGAAAGAAAATGCCAGCCTTCCTGGCTGTGGAGAAACAGATGGGAAATGTGACCCTTGGTGCCTCCAAAAACAGAGGGTGAAATGTGTAGTCTCATGGCTTTTAGCTTGGTTTCGTAAGATGCAAGGCTTGTGTCATAGGGCTTTAGGTAATTTTGTGCAAGAGAGGTCCCCAGCAAGCCAGTCCACCATCCCAGTCCTGGGAAACTTTTGAACCCGTTGGCCAATCTCCCCCTGATTTGGCAGAGGAGTTGAATTCTCACTGACATGAAGCGCCTACAAGCTTTGCGAAAATAGGTGACTAGTTTGAGAAGAAAGAAAGACTCTATAAATATCCTGAGTGAGGGAAGAATTCATCACTCACTCAGCTCTTATTATACACCAGAGAAAACTGCTATAAAAACCCCAATCACAAAGAAAGGCCCAAGTGTGATTCACTCCTTATGAGATGTCAAAGTATCCAACCAGAGAGGCAAAATCCATCAGGACCCAGACATCCTTCGTTCCTCTGCTCACAGGACCACTTATTCATGCTCACTGCCTGCTCTGTGACTGTTCTATAGGCAGGTTCTTCCTTTAGGAAATATCTCTTGGGGGCTGAGGGCCATGTCTCTGAAAAAGAAAATATCTCCCTTTGAAGATGCTGACCTTACATAGGGCTTTAAGAAGGCCTTTGACTTCTAAAAGGTTCAAGAGTAGCAACTAAATGGACTTGTCTGTCATCCACAGACAGCAGGTTGGTTTTAGGGTGCATAAAACAGAAGAGGTAGGAATCAGCATCACAAGTACACAGAGGCTTGGCAGACTTTGTCCTCCCTCCAGGGGCTCCCACTATGCCTCTTCTTCTTTTCATCCGAGTGGATTCTAGCAAGCCGAGGGCTGGGACCTGTGGGTAAGGATAACAAATTCAAGTCCCAGCCTGACCAGTGGCTGCAAGGACAACTGCAGAGTGCTCTGTGCCCCTGCTCTGGGCTATGGTGTATCTGTCCAYCACTGCACTGGAGCTATGGAGCCTGCTAGGATCTGACTCAAGTCTTCACATATCTGGCTTTGACGATATTTGGATACTTCAGATCTCTGTGCTCCAGGGTTGCTCAATGCACAGTTGAGGTCTTTGAATTTGCCACAGGACAGCATATGGGGGGGGGGGKTGCAGTCTGAGACTCTTGGCTGTGGCTTGTGCTGGAGGGCTTTGATGAAGCAACCAAGACCAATCTGAAGGCAGTGACGGCAAGTTTGCGGGGGGTGGGGGTGAAATGAACTCAGATCAACGTAGCACATGAGCAAGGACACCAACAGGAATCATTGGCACTGACAAAACTGACAACAGCACCAGTGGGTCACCAGTGCTGTGCAAGGCCACAGGGAAGTGCCTATATGTCACTGCAACTCCTCCAGTGTCTGTGACCAAGGGCRTGACACCCATGGAGCCTGCAGCACCCGAATCTCTAAAAGGTGTGAGGTCAGACATGGGATGTGGGGCAGGGTCTTGATGAATTTGTTCTGTGTGAAGCGCTCACATCTTTGCAAGACAAGCATGCAGGTCACAGGAAGCTTAGAGATTTATTTTCCAATCCCTCCCCATATGTGCCTCAAGCAAGAATGTCACGTCTCTTACACTAGATAGAGATGATAGAGGGCTTTTCTGAGTCATATCTGGTTTTCAGCTTCTCCTTATTTTCTTATCTGTTCTCTCACTTCTCCAAAGCCCTATAAGTGCTGTAGCCAAGTCATCTCTAAAGTATGAGCCCTCATTTATCAACAGGCCAAGTTGCACCTCAGTGTAATCTTAGTGGCTAASAGTGAAAGCCAAAGCAGAAGCCTCACATCTCCCCTCCACAAGAATCCCTGAGGGAGTGGAGCCCTAGGAAAGGAAGGCAGCTCTGCTAGCACAACAGAGCAAAGGGGAGATGGAAAAGAGCAATGGCTCAGAAGCATATTTTCTTTTTGTGTGTTCTCTGTTGTCTTTGAGTGGCATTTCTGTCAACAAGAGGATTGCATCACACAGCAGAGACCCACAGGAGGGTACAGGAGCCTAGACCAGATAGCTCTGTCTCAGTCATCACTCTTCTCAAAGGCAATAGCTTCCAGCACTGGAAGCTTAAATTGAACTTTCTTTCTAAATCACCTTGACAACATTCAGTGGTAAGAAGGTCCCAGGCTGGCACTTGAGAGGCATTTTCAAATTTCATCCTATACCATTCTTCAGAAAAAGGAGTACTCAGACGGTACAGTCCTCAGAGCCTCTGTCTTGAGAAGCCTTGAGAGATTTTTAGCACCCCTGCTCCACCAGGAAGGATCTGTTGTACCCTGGAGTTGTGTCCTGGCACTCTGCACAACATGCCTGTTGTACTTGGTGCTCTGAGAGACACTGATTAAGAGACACTTTCCTCACTAACAACAGGCCACAACTGCTAGTTTCCTCTCCTAAATTAGTCATTCTTCCCAATTTTCCTCCTTTTGTGTAGGGATTCCCTCTGTTTCCTGCTACACTTTAAGTACTTGGAAGGAATTGCACTGTTAGATAGACCAGCTCATATGTCTGGCTATTTTTATTCCTCCTGCCATAACACCACAAGAACTGGCTTTCTAGAATAACCTCTGGAGCTCAGGGAGGCAAAGTAATCATCTCAGATACAGCTGGGTAGACTGAAGGCAATCTCCTACACAACAGAACCCTGTTACAGTGCTGGAGTCTTTACTGGGAATCAGAGACATACCCTTTAGACAGTGCACACATTAGACTGTCACATCAGGTCTGGGTGCCAAAGGTGCCATCCACTGTAGGAATCATGGGGAAGATCAGCCCATCACACTACTGAGGACTGGGAGATTTCTCTTTCCCAGCATTATTACACCCCAAGTGAAGATCCAAAACAATTGCTCTTGCTGTCAATATGCCCAGGTCTGGGGCCTAGAAATGTGGGAAGACCACGACTGCAAATCTGGATTTGTTTGGAAAAAGATAATCAAAATATTTCCAGACTCAGCTCATTCTTCACACCTGCATTAGTGTCTGGCTGGTTGGGGATTCAGGTCCCCTCTTGCCTAGTCTCAAAGACAACACATCCATGCTATAGCAAATCCGGCCTTGCCCACTAGGATGGTACATGTTGTAGGCCTGGAGCTTCATTTGTACATGTCTATTCTGCATGCAGGCGCTTGTAGACACTGGCCTGAAAAGCATGGGCCATGCAGTTTAGGAAATACTGCTCCAAGTCAGTAACTGCCTGCTTCTGACAAARCTGTGCAAGGAAGACTAATATTTGCCAGCTCCTTTTCCCTGGCTCCTAACACCTTATATCCAGCACTGGCACAAGCCGGCACTCATCTGGTCATTCACCAAGCCTTGACACCTCAGCTGTGTCAGCCATCCTTCAAGCTTACATTTCACATGGGTGCCACAAGGATCAGCCTGCACCAGGCAGTTAATTACACAGGGTGCAAGTCTAAACTGGAGTGTCCTTCTGAATTACCTCTGCTCTGTGGATACTTGTAGTGTGAAACTGGGTTGAGCTAAAATGAAAGAGGGCATTCTCCTCAAAACATTAAAGCAAAAACAAAAAAAAAGCATTTATTCTTGAATGAGAGCATCTACTTTAATCCAGAGTGTCACATCTGGACCAGTGGCAGTACAGACAAGACCTAGGAGAAACAGGCAGAAAACAGGTGTAGTTTTTTTGGACAAGGACACAATGTTTCCAGAGTACCACTGATAGTACCTGTTATTTGAAGATTTTTTGTGGGACATATCTGAAGGTCTGAGTGTGCCTGAAACACCCCAGGCTTTGGAAATGTTGCATTCTTTCTTACAGTTGGTAATGCTGGCTCCTTTGGAAGGTGGCATGTTCTAAAGTTTCTCTATACCACCATGAGGTTTTAATAATGAGTCTTTTGTCTCAAAAATCCAAATCTAACTGGTACTGTGCTGAAAAACACCCTGAGGCTGGTGGTTTGGATGGAGCCCCTGCTACTCTCTGATTCCAGTTACGCAAGGTGGGAACACTTCCAGTACTATCTGAGAGCAAACTGTGGATAGATAAGGTTCCCCGATCCCAACTCATAGGAGCAGAGAGGGCTGCCACCTACTTCACCGGGTCTGAGCAGGGAGTTTGGTTCCCAAACTCCTGGCAGAAGACAGAAATATAATGAGAGTTATCTGGCTTCACATCCTCCACAGCTAGCTGGGTGCCTCCACATGTCATCTACTTCTCCCTAGTACTTTCAGTGTTCACTGACTAGAAGACCAGCAGCCACCATGTGGCCTGTTCTCTCTGGTTTGCCAGCGCTGCCAACATTGCTGGAAATGGCGGCATGTGCTGCTCTGCCCACAGCCTCTCCTTGGATCATGTTCTGAGCTCCTGATGAGTAACTGCTCCCTCATCATCAGTCTCATCAACTCTGAAGGCAYCAGTGCCTCCCTCTGACTCTCCCTCCTCACACACAGGGCGCATCAGGATCAGGTCTGAACTTGTAGTGGCTTCAATTTTGGTAGCGAAGCAAGCAGCTGTTGTTGCCCTCCACTTCATGCACAACATGTGGTCCTGCAGAAAACCATGGTGCAAAACTCCCTGTGGGGGCTGTGCTGCAAGAACAGCCAGGAACCAGCTGGGACCCAGGCGTGACAGGGAAGAGGGAAGACTGTAACCTCTTTCCTTCTGCCTTGGTAAAGCCACATTTTTACAATCTCAATTACCAGGCAATGGAAACTTGCAGGCTTGGCTACTTCTCCTGGCTTTGTGGTGGATTCCCTTTGTGGAGCTCCTTCAACTAGAGCTGCTCATGGCTTGGGAAGTGAATATCAAGTCTGGGTGGAAGACAGCTCCAGGAACAACCTAATCTTTATTTAGATGCCAAAGGAAATGTCAGTCAGGCCCAGGCACACACGAGCATGATGCTATTCCAGAGGTGCAGGTGGAGGCTTTTGACCATAGCCATCAGCAGCTTGCTTGCTCTTTGTTGTCTTTTAATGGCATGTCATCCATGGTTATCTAAAGCCCCTCCTGCTCACCTCCCAGAGACCTGACCAGCTGCCTGGGGCTTTTTTTCTCAAGCTGGCACTGTGAAAGACTCACAGTGAGTAACCTCCTTCCATCAGGACCATGTCCTCCCCTTGGGCCTGTCCCAAAGCCTGCTGCAACCAAACTGTAGTTCAGAGTGCACACACATGCACACCGCCATGTATCTTGCTGGCACGCTGCATCGTAAACCAAATGAAATGTCTGGCTGCAGTTGCCTTATTAATCCTTCTCTGGCCTCTTTCCTATCAAAGCATCATCTAAACTATTACACAGCCTTGCTGTTGACTTTGCTAGGCTTTGATCATTTATTCACAGACTGGACAGATTCTCTCCATTATGAATTACAGAGCTCTAATTGGATTGAGGGCCAAGCCTGCACCTTCCCCTGTAATTTAGCTTTAATTAATGCCCATTTATTATTAACTGTTATCGGCTGGGTTTAGGCTTAATGTCAGCAGGTTATTATCCAGAGACCAGCACGGATTGTTTTCATCTCCTTTATTATCCATTTCAATAACTTCCCCCTCCCCTGTTGACAGATGCACACAATATGTGAATGTCAGCATAAAGGAATACTGTTAAGGGACAATGGGTCTTTTTCAAAGCCTGCTGAAGTCAAGGGAAAGTTTCCGTATGTCTCTAGGTCAGTACCCAAGCCACAGTGGACAACCCAAAATGTTCTTGCATTTCTAAAGGACCTATATAATTTATCTTTTAGCTGAGGCACAAAGTCTGTACCTGAGAGCGGAAACTGGTAAGTCTTTCCCAGGAGTAATTTTGAAAGAATCAGGACATTTTCATGTTTTTTTTTTTTTCATTTTCTCTTTTCTGGCTATAAGAAAGAAAAGAAAAAGAAACCTTTCCTTCCTCTTTCCTTTATCAAGTTTTTCCCCCCAAAACAGCAGCAGTGRAAGTATCACAAGAAAACAGCAGAGTACTCAGAAAAGGGCTTCAGAGACTGGTTAAAAACAGAGAGCTGGAGAAGAAAGAAGAAAGCTTTGTGAAGACCCTTTAGCCTGCATCCATTCTCTGTTCTGCAATGCCACTCTGTGAGGTCTACTGAGAGTCCTCCAGCACACCCAGGGGCTTTGAAGCCCATGCAACCATGGGCCAGACTATTTCTCCTGCCCCTCTTTGCCCTCTCCTGCAAGCAGCTCATGTTGAAAGCCCTCCTTTCAGATGCAGGGGAGCACTGGTGGCTCTAAAGGGATCTTGAGATGCCAGGATACACGTGGCTCTCATGCAGGAACCAGGCATTGCTTTCACCACCCCTCACACCCCACTCACAGCTGCTCCTCTCAGATGCTTGGAGGCTCTTCAAGAGCCCCCAGGGGTTTGGGGCTTGCCTTAATCCTTGTGCACTGAGGAGAAACACGCTCCTTGAACTCCATCATTACAGCTGGGCTGCCCACCAGCCTTGCTCCTGACTCCTGGAGATGGATTATTTGCAGCAGAATCACAAAGTTTTTTGGCCATTTGCTACTATGCCCTCATGAGGCCAGAGAATCCAGGCTGCAGCATCTGGAAGGTAACACAATGGTATTAATTCCCCCTAGCTGGGGATCTGACCTGCTGCTGCCAATAGCCCCTCTCTGCAGCAGCTGCTTTTGTTAAAAGATATCAATTCCAAGCCTTACAAGAAGGCAGTAGCTAATCTAGGAGCAAGAGCCCACTTTGATGGCTAACTCCCAGCAGGCAGTGAGCTTTCAGCATCTAGGTACAGTCCCTCCCAAAGGTATTGCTCTGGCCAATTTGGTCAGAACATGAAGTGTGCAGAGGACTGATAAGGCTCAGTGCATCAGAGCTCCTGCTGGGCTGAGGTGCCAATATATGGCATTAAAGCAAAAGCTAAGGCCTCTGCAACATATGGCAACAGTGGCAATTTGTGGGGGAAAGTAACAGTGACAAAGGTAAGAGGAAGGGATGAAGCATGGGAGGTCCATATTCAGTCTCATCTGGGGTTGAAGAGCTCTTCAAGGAAGGTCAGAAACTGGTCAGAGGAACAGAAAAAGTCCCAAGGACAGATGAAACTGCTGAGTTTCAAATCACAAAGAGGGGACAGCTCCTCTGGTTTGTTCTTTTTCCTGTTCCTAGGGAACATTTCAATTCAGCATTTCTCCTTAATCATTATGAAACTGGCAATTCCTGACCCATTCACTATTTTCTTCTCTTTGCTCTTTCCTGGATCAACTTGCAGATCTCTTCTGCATGAAACTCTGAGACTGCAAAATTGGCTTTTGTCTTTGACGAGTAAAGAAACCAACGCTTAAAAATTTCCAGTGTCAGAAAGACTCCAAATCCCACCTTGTTCCCAACCCATGCATCCTTCGCCTCTGGGATGCAGGGGAATGCTGAATCTCCCCAACACCTTGCAAGCAAAAACACAATGCAATGCAGGCCCATGTATTCAGTCAAAAAGACCAGCACTCACTGCAGATACAGAAGTCAAACCAAAATGAACTGACATCAATACCTGYCTGGTTCGATATCAAACACTTCCCGTTTAGAAGCACCATAATGGTCAGCAATCCTATTTTTGACAGGAAAACAATCTTCTGAACACCTTGTAAGCTCTGGTCTCGAGGATGCTGGAGCTTCCTCACCTATTGCAGACATTGGGAGAGACAAAAGGCTGGTTGGGGCTAGGGGAAAGCCAGGTACTGCCTGAAAATGCCTTGTTAAACACTTCATCCTGGAAGTCTGCTTTTTTCCTGATTATGGACCCATAAGAAGTTCTGCACCAGAGACATACACCTCTTCTGAAGGGACCTGGCTATAGGATTTCAGCATAACCAATTCTTCATTGTCTTTTCCAGTCCCCTGGGATGTGAGCCCACAAACTCTCCTGGAGCCCAGAGACAGGCAACAGTGGAGCTGCTCAGAGAGGATTATTCTGGTACACAGCGTGTCCCACCACGGGTCAGGTCTCTTTTGGGGACCACAAGGGATATGGCAGCAAGAGTTAGGCAAGCTTCAGCTCCAGACCAAGATTTCAACCCATGCAGACATGTGCTGTATAAATGGGGCTGCTGGCAGTGTCCATCGGAAAGAGAGGCATCCCGCACAGGGAGCCTCAAAAAGGTTAGCATATATTAAATGTGCATCTTCCTAGTTAAACTGCATTAAAACTCTGTGTGAATATGCTCATGAAGGATTAACACAGCTGCGGTTTGAAATGAGGTGAGCTAGACCAAATCAGCACCAGTAATTCCAAACGAGACCATGTAGGCACAGGAACAAATCACAAACAAGAGCGTAAACTTAAAGTGTGTCACTATGACATGGGAATTCCCAGACACATGCTATTACCTCAAGGCAAGCAGAAAGGAGGGAGAAGTTTGGGGGGACAGTGGCAAATTATCTCATCTTGGACAATTACCCTGAGCTGAGTGCACCATCCATCCAGGGGCTCTTCCCTGCAAAGACCTCATTTGGTTTAATTATGCTAATTTGGAAGTCAATTCAGACCAGCTTTCCTGAAGATGCCTGCCTGGAGCAGCCCTTGCGACCTTAAAAGCAACTGAAACTGTTTTCATTTGCATATCAGCCCTTAGGCTTGATGAAAGTAGGGTAAGACAACAAAACACTTTAAAGGATGTTTTCCTAACTTGCTCTCTACCCAAGCCCACTGGCTTTCAGTGCAGTACAACTTCCAAGCCCTCAAGGCTGGAAAATCTTAACCAAGGAAGAAATTCCTGGTAGCTTGACTCGCTTGACAGGGGGAGCGACAGGCTGCACAAAGGGGAGAGAAGGGCATCCCTGCATGTGCCGATGGCGTGTTCCCAGCCAAGGACTCCCCGTGGCTTCTCACTGAGGAGCGAGGCAGCATGGTCCTGTCGAACAGGCAGTGTGGAGCGAGGCCCTCGGCCCTGTTACCCACAGCTGCTTCCATCCTGGAGCCTAGAGAGGAGAGATGCAATGGAGATTTATCTGTGCGCTGATGCTGAGCTAATAAAGAGCCGCTAGGCATACACCAACATGATGGCTGTGCTCTGGCAAGGTCCCAGCAGGAGGTGCCCAGGTGACCTTGCCACTTAATGTGCTGTGACTGGCGTGCTGTTACAGCAGGTTTTAATAGCAGGCTCCCGCAGAGCGCCACAAAGAAACATCTCTCTCCATCCACCCGAGCCGCTCACTTCCCCCACCAATATGCAATCTGTGCAGAAAGCACATCACACGACAAAGACATAGCAGGTACGAGCAGCACAGGAATTCTCTCTCAATGTTAGCAGGGATGAGCCGGTCAACAGGCTGCTCCAGGGCCAACATCAGCCAGAGAAAGGGGATCACGTTCGCTCTCTGCAAAAGCAAGGAGCAGCTGTTGCACGATGACGCACTGATCTTCTAAGCCAGTGTCTTGCTGCAGCCTGCTTATGGAGTTACATGGCAGAGGACAGAAATGATGTTGGACACTGCCGGTCCCCAAGGCTGTTTGTTAGTCGGGAACAGCAATACAGCCTGGCTGATGGCTGGCTGGTCACAACTAGCACATTTGCTTCCACGGCAGCCACGCAGGCAGCTTCTGCACCCAGACAAGTAATTGACTGTGGCCATGCCAGTTTATTTTGGGAGGCCTTGGATACCTCACTGTGGATTTGTTTCATCGCGGGCAACATGCACACCTTGCGGACACAGGGGAAACATTTGGAAAGGAACAGCACACTGATAAGGAAGGGTTTTTGAAATATTTTCTAGCACTCTCTAATAAAGACAGGATGATCTTTCAGCAAAATTTCWGTATATCTGGAAATAAAAGTCAAGAGCAAAATAGACTCTCTTCTCTCTTCTGCTGCCTCTCCCTAATTCCTCCAGAATAGGAGCTGTGATTGCCATGACCTGCAGCTCTACCAGGTATAAATTAATCAGATTTCAGGCACTTCTAAGCCAGAATCTGAAAATAAGCTTTGTCCAGCCTCATACGTGACCCAGACCCAAACAGCAGAGCAGGGTTCAGAACACAGCTTTTGAATTCAGGCTTTCCTCCTGCCCAAAATCCTTGTCACTGGCTGATAAGCAGAATCAAAGGAACTGATATAGCACTATTTTCCAGTGTCCTGGACTGATACTCTGTCCTGCAGGAAACAGATGGCCAGCGTGGATCTGGACACCACATAGGTTTGTTTAAAGCACTCCTGGCTACCATACTCAAGCACGCTTCTGGCAAGAATGGATGTATCCTAACAGTTCTGCAAATTCCGTGCTGAAGCTGGGAACAAGTTTTTGAAATCTTTGCATTGCATGGATGGGAAAGACCCAATCTCTCTGCCTGGGACCATTTGAAATAGGAAATATAGGCTGAGTGCAAACAGCACAGGGCCCACACTCTTCTAACAGGCCTTCAAAACATGGCTGCTAGAAGGTGGGAGGGGAGAAAGGTGGTGATAACCTCTTTGTCCCACTTAAACCCAGTTAAACAGTCATGTGAGACAGCAGATTTGTGTGACTCTTCCCCGTTCAGGTGAGCAGAGAGGAGAGGTGAAGCCATGGCTTGAATTTGCCGCTCCTTGGCAGCAAATGCACGCGGTCCCCAACCAAGCTGGGGAGTGGCAGGAGGCACGGGATGGAAAGCTTTTGGGCTGCCATGGGCAATGGCTCTGCTCAAGCCTGGGGGATCTGCATTGCTGGGAAGCAATTCATGGGGAGCTGGAAACATGTCTCAGGGCACTGCCTTGCTTTCTGCAAGATCTGCTCCCACACTCCTAGGAAAACAGCATGCCCGAGGCACGATTTCTCACATCGGCAGCCTGCTCCTGGGGAGGAAACAGGTGCATAAGGAAGCTGACTTTTTGAGGAGAGATTGTTGGAGGCTGCTGTGGTGTCTGGCTGCTGGGACGCAACTTGCTCAGCAAGCGGCCCTGTCGTGGGCCCTGCCAGGACCTGCTGCTCCTGGCAGCGAGATGGTTCGGTGCGTGGAACAGTGCCATCTCCGTGCAGAAAAGCCTTCAAATGCAGCTCCTCCCAAGTGAGCCAGGTGAATTCATGGCCAAGTTTAGCAACAAAGGCTGGAGCCTGCTGGCAAATGGGGCTATGGCAAACTGGGGTATGTCTGGTGGCTGCCAGCCAGCTGTTCTGGTATCGTCTCAGCCACCCCTGCCCACAGGACCGGGTGCTGATGCTGCACAGCTCATGGAAGTATCAGATCAAAATGCCAAAGCGCAGTGGTGGGGGCTGGCGTGTGGTCCGGGTACCAGATAAATCCAGAGCCAAGTCCTTCAGGCTGGGGAACGGAAGGGCTGGGGGCATCCTCCTGTGAAGCTATATTTCATGCTAGCCTTTTGTCCTCACTCCATTTACTAGTTAATTGCTTCTGGCTACCAGCAGTAATAGCACAAAGCATCGGCACAAGGCCATTCCTGGGAGAGCCCCAGCTCAGGCACGGACAGCTTGCAAAACAGGCAGTCCTCTGCAAACAGAGGCTTTCTCTTTCTCATTGCCGTCAGCCCTTCCTGGAGCCTTCCTGAGTGCACTTTCCAAGTGGGTCAGTCAGTCTGGACTCATTCTTACAGCTTTGCGAGGGAGCAAAATGCCCCCCCCCCCAACTCTAAGGTTATTTTACACCTACAGCAAGCTGTCCTCACATCGGAGGAAGGGCAAAAAAGAAAACAAAGCAACAAATGTAAACCGAATCCCAACTATTCTGACACAAAGGCAATCTAGCATGAATATCTGACTTCAAATCTTTGAGATCGCTCCTCCTGTATAAGGCAGGTGTTATTTTATATTCTGGTCCCTCCACCTCCCCACTCCTGCCCTAGTGCAGGAAAAGCTCCTGAAATAGCTACTTCTAGCCACTTTATTTTGGATTCAAATCATTGGTATTCTGTAACAAGAGCTCTCACTTGGAGAGCTATCCTGCAAGAGCTGTTCCAGTTGATTTCCTCGCAGAGCTGAAGCCCTTCCTATAAAACCTTCGGCTGCAAATCGCTTCCTGAGCTATCAGCCAGTGTTCACCTCATTTCTTCTTTATCATTCTAAACTCGTCCCCTCCTCATTTTGTTTCCTTTTATTTCCCTTCCTTCACATCTGCGTTACCACAGAGCACTGTTAATAAGATTTATTGCTAAATATTATCTGGCATGCAGGTAATTTAATATGCACTTGCCAGTCCAGTTTGAAAAGCAAACAGCTTCTCTCACCACTCTGCTTTCAGCTCAGCTACCTTAATTGCCTGTGACATGCTGTGCGCAGGGTAAATATTTGGTCCTGGCTCTGAACCCTTGAAGGCTCCCCTCCTGTTCTCTGTGTGCCAATCCAGCTCTGGCAGCCATGGTTGGGAGCATGGCAGCATCAGAGGGGTGCAGTCACCTACAGACTGAGTGGCTGGGGTGAGTGGGTTCTCCCAGGAATGGGGTCATGGCCAAGGACCAACAGAAGAGGGAGGAAGAAGGGGGAAAGGGGAGCACCATGGCTTTGCAGGAGAGAGGAACCACAGAAAAACTGAGTTTGAAAGGACCTCAGAGGTCCTTGGTCCAAATCCCTGCTCAAAGCAGGTCCAATTAGATCAGGTGGCTCAGGCCTGTATCCAGCTTAAGTCTGAATATCTCCAAGGACAGACACCCCACAACCTCTCTGAGACCCCGGTCCAGTGTTTGACCTCCCTCAGCATTAACATTTTTTCCTAGTATATAACAGGATTTTTGATGTTGCAGCTAGTCCTTTACTTCTCATCCTAACCCTCCACACCCTTGAGAAGGGTCTGGCTCATCTGCTCTAAACTCAGTTCAGATGTTGAAGACCAAGCAGGGGAGCAGGAGGTTGGAGGGG
The DNA here is from genome assembly GCF_003343035.1 of Apteryx rowi. Taxonomy (NCBI): domain Eukaryota; kingdom Metazoa; phylum Chordata; class Aves; order Apterygiformes; family Apterygidae; genus Apteryx; species Apteryx rowi. The sequence continues at coordinate 813,110 of NW_020450598.1, forward strand.
AACCAGACCAATCAGCCAGACTCCGAGGTGGTTCGGAGACCTGCCCTGGGCCTGGCCCTCATGTGCTTGCCCCCACCACCTCCCCACCGTGATGCAGGGATGAGAGAAGGCAATGGCTGAAAGGCAGAGTGCCAGAGTTGGGGCCTCTCCTGGCTTCCAGAAGCCCTCTTCTTTGGGAAGACACAACTCATCTCTGTGGTGAGCTGGACTAGTTCAAACCAGTGCAAAACTGATTCAGATGAACCCAATTTGTGGGACGATGCTTCATTTCAGGCAGGATTCTCTCAGTTCTACTTAACTCTACAAAAACAGAAGAGATTGAGAGCTTATCCAGGAGAGAAGACTATATTAAAGCTAAGACATGTTACTCCTCCAGCCAAGAAAGTGCAGAAGATGGGAAACAACTTCTCCAAAAGTAATTATGCAGCTCAATGACTGAATAAGGGAGAGAGCTGAGGTCTTCTGGATTAATCTCACTCCATGGGCCTTCTGGCAACAGCATCATCAAGAAGACCTTTTGTGGGGTTCACACTGGACACCGAGCAAAGGAAACTTGGGTTTCATCTATTCCAAAGACCCAGCCAAAATGACCTCGTATTGCTATTTGGTTAGGACCTGGGGAAAACGGCACATTACAAATGGCAAGAGAAATTGGGCGCCTGCCCTGCAGATAAAAAGCTAGTTACTAAAGCTGGAAAAATCCTGCAGTCCTTGCCTCTTGCTTCTCCCCAGCTGGGCTGCGTGGCGCAATGCAGCAGAAAYGGGCCTTCCAATTGCAGCCTGCAACAAGCAGCCCAGTGGGAAGTAGGAATTAGCAAATAACATAGCAGGAATCTTTCAAAGAGATGTATTCCTCCGATTAGTCCTCACCAGGAAGGTGCTTTGCAGCACAGAAGGTTGATCTGGGCCCCTTTCTGTCATGCCAAAAGCAGCCTGCTTTCCTTTGGTGGTGTAGGCAAGGATAATAGTACCCTCCTTGTGATGGGGCACTGTGCAGCTTGCCTAGAATACCAGACAGAATCCCTGTCCTGTTTTTACTTGCCTCTAAATCGTAACTGGGAAGGAATTTCTCAGCTTGCCAATTTCTGTGGGTTTTGGATGGTGTCTGGTGTTCATCTCTGGCACCTGAGCTGCTGTGCTGCCTCTGGGGCTTGTCGTTCAGGTGCCGTTTGTCCCCTTTGCATACCAGCAAAAGCTCCAGCTCTCCTGTTGCTGTCTGTACACATGGCTCATGCACTGAGTTCAAGCTGAGGTGAAAGTGCAGGACATTACAGGAGGCAGTATTTGGTCAGTGAATTCGGCACGTGCAGGAGAACTTGGGAAGGAAAACCACAAAAGAACTCATTTGGGGCTAACCTGGCCATAACGAACCCTTCCCCTCCAAAACAAAATTGATATATTCTACACCTATACATAAAACTCACAGTTTTCCAGCAAATTATGTAGAAAACACTGTTTCCACTGGAAAAAAACATGAGTAAATCTACCATCTTATACTCCCTGCAAACTCCAGCCATTCATCATCCTTTTCCTATCCATGCAGTGTTCACCATCCATTTCTATCATCACAGGATTCAGAAGGCTTTCACAGTTTGATCACTTATACATCTCCTCCTGACAAAAGGAATAAGCTTTAATTATTGCTGTGTTTGTGTTTAATATGCTTAATAACTAGGAGAGCACAGGGGCATCAATGTGTAGGAGAGTCCCTGGTTTTCTGTACATGGCCACTTCAGAAGGATCTTGCTTCAACGAGCTATAGTTCAACTGGCTCCCCAGAGCATGGTGGTAATTTGTGCTTCCTGGGGCTGTGTCGCAAAGAGCGTGGTGGAAGGAGAAGAGCCTTTCCTTCCAGCACCATTATCTCCCTGGCAACATCCCTGTGAAGCAACAGAAGAAAAGCAAACCTGTAAGTCGAGAAACCATCCAAATCTCTAATCATGAGGCAGAGCCCAGCAAAAGCTCTGCCGTGGGACAGGAAATTTATATCACCTATCAAACAAGAACTACACAAAACAAAAGCAAATAAAAGGCAACTCCGTTTGGCATCGTGCGGCTTCTTCTTTTGCTGGCTGCTGTGATCTCTTTTTTTTAGAATGACTGTGCTTCCTAGAGGGTAAAGTCTTGCTCCTAGCTCCACTGGTAGGTCAGATACTCCCAAACCTGTGCATTCTTCTCCTCCCTTCCTAAGAGTTGCTGATTTTATTATATTTATACAGCATCTTGCCCAGCAAGGCCCTGGTCCTACTCAGACACTTGGGTGAGACCACATTGTAAAGCATGCAGGAGTTTTGCCACTAGGACCTTGAACAGACTAGCACATAGCTACGAGCAGCAAGCAAAGGATTATCCACCCCAAAAGCTCTCTGAAATACCCATGGACAAGGACCTGGTTGTGGAGAGGAAGATGGAGGCCACATATGAATTCGCTTAGGAGATTGATTTCTCACTGGACGCTGCCTTACTGCAAGAACTGAAGAGAGCTCTGCTCAGAAAATCCAGCAAGAAGTACTGGGGGGCCCTGAACCAACAAAGCAGAGAACTTCAGGGTCTAAATGACTGCCAGCCAGTGAAACATGGTCACACTGCTCCAAACAGCCTATCTGCAATGCAGTACAATAAAGGAGTGACTTTGTGGCAGCCTGAACTCCCTTGATGAGATGGTACAGAGCACTACGCGGGCAGTTTTCCCTTTAATGGAGGGCACTCCCTTGGAACAAGCGCTTGGCACCAGATGAGTGAGGAATGAGATGGCTCTAATCCCATAATTTAATTAGAGCTGCGTAGAACTGCCTAACGAAAAGGCCATTTCCTGAGCAGGCTGCAGTGCTGGGTGTCTGTCTGCTCTCTCTGGGCAGGCAACCTGAAGCGTCTTGCTCCTAGTCTGCCACAGAAAGGCAGTATGGTGTTTTTCCACCCCTGCTTTGTCTTATTTTTCCTCCACTTGGGTTTTACTATTAACCCCAATATCATGATTAGCCAAACTAGCAAGGGCTAAGTCTCCCCCAACACATACATTCTCATATTTGTGAGCAAAGGCCTATCCCACAATCTCTGGTGAGCAGGGGATGGGCAAGAGTTGTGGTTTTATCCTGCGCAGGAGGCAGCAGTGAAAACCCCAGCCCCAGGTTTTCTTCCACATGGGGGAACTGAAACAGAGCAAAAATTTTAACTAAGATGGAGATCTGCAGAAGGAGTGCACAGTGGGCGTTCATGTCCAATCCTGCACTGACAAGGGGGTCCTGGCACCTTATTCTCACACCATCCCAAGAGCAGGGATCTCGCCCTAGGTCTTCAGGATCTCCCCAGCTGTGTGGGGATTTGGGGAGCATTGAACAGCCCTCCAAATTATGAAATGGAGCCCCCCGCCCGTATGCACTCCCATCGACACTGCAGGGTACTCACTATCAGGCAACTCATTTTGGTCAGGGGGGCGGGGGTGGGGGGCAGGTCTCCACTCCCCTTGCAAAGCCCCTGTCTGGGGCCCAGAAAAGGCCAAGCAGTGCTCCTTCAATAAGAGCGCTTATCCCTTTGCTGCATGTATTTCAGGGGCACAGTCCGATCCCGGCACACAGCACAGGCTGRCTATGTAAATCCCTCCTGACACTGAAAGCTACTCTTTGTTCCCAAGTGCTTCTGAGACCTGATGGCTTAGGCTGTCCCTGTCATAGGTAAGCAGACACTTGACATAAAAGTCCGGTTTGAGACCCAGCTTTGCCCCAAATTGAAGCCAAACCAGAGGCTTCTCTGGTCTTGTGGTTCAAAAGGGCTCTCCTTGGCTTGTGTGTCACTCTGAAGGACCTCAGACCTCCACGTCTCCCAGTTCCTTCCAAAACTGCAGGTAGGGAAACCACAAGGCAGACAGGGTTTCTTCTGGGCCCAGCCAGAAGCAGACAGTACAAAACAGTTGCAAAAAGTAGTTTTTAGGAGAGTCTCGGAACATGTCCACAAACAGGGCAAGTTGAGCTCTGACCCGCGGCTGTGGTGGATGGTGGCCTTGAGCAGCTTTTCCGCCTCTGTAGGGCTGCAGGACTCCCTCTTGCCAGCCACTTTGCTCACTGACACACTGAGGAGCCACAATGGAGATCACTGTCCTGTCTGTGGCATGTGCATGTCTGCAACAGAGCAAAGAGAGCTGGGGAGGAGGGACAGACAGCACAAGGGGCTGGACTGAGGTCCCATGCAAACATCATGGGATCACCTGGAAGGGAAGGGGTGCACAACCCCATACCTCTGAAGAAGAGAAGAGCCTGACTTGTCACCTCATCTCCATCTTGGGGAAAGCATGCAAGCTAAGCCTGGCCTGAAATGTGAGTGGGATTGGCCGAGCACGAGGTTTCGGTTTGAGCCTTTCTGGCTTGACCCCGATCCAAACATGCCTGTGCCTACAGCTCTAAGCAGCCGCTCAGGGCTCAGGCAGCCACAAAGCTCCCCTGGTGCATGCAAACTCCTGCACAGCAGCAAGAGCCTAGGCTAGCCAACAGCAACGTGCTTAATTAACAGTGATTGGCTCCCTGCCACATATCTCCCAGGCCCAAGCTTGCACCCGCCCCAGTAATTGCTGCCCTATTATGTTTTCTGGATGCTGCAAGGTGAAAGAGAGCTTTGTACAGGAGCCCGGGGCAAGCCTGGGATGCAGCAAGCAAGCTGGCAGGCAGTTGCTTCTGCACATAGTCCTGACGCAGGGAGAAAGGCAGGGCTGGGGGATCTTGTCCTCTCATAACCTCAGCAAGAACTCACAACCCCAAGGGAGAAGGGGCAGAAAGCAATTCTGGCAAGCCACTCTGTGCCCTGGCCCTGGAGAGCTACCACTGTTGGGTACTTACATAGCACACACATCCCATGAGAATGCCAGCAGGGGATGTTGCTATAACCCAGTGGTATACGTCAAACTGGGAAAAGGGACTCCTGGCTGCAAAAAGTATAGATGCAATGAATCATCCTGCTACCCTGAGAAGGAGAGAGCCTCCCAGAAGGGTCAGTGATAGAGCACTGTCCCAAACCGTGGCTCCATGGCCCTGATGATGGTGGTCCCCATCCTGCCTCCAGCTGGTCATCACCCTGGCTCTGAGGAAGGCCCTCTGCAAGCAGTTTCCTATAGCCCCTTCAGCTGAAGGAAATTCACAGKGCTGGAGTATTTCCTGCCTCTTCATGTGGATTTAAGGCTGCTGGAAAGCTGCAGCAAGACCAAAGACCTTGTATTTTCTCATTGATCTCTAAACTTTTCTMTGTGCCTGTATGTTTGACCCCATTAGCAAGTTGCCTGATAAGAGCAGCTGGGGCCCAGTCGGGGCAGCGTTTCTTTGTGCCTCCTTGGGGGATCCCACATGCTTCACCAGGCCTGAGCACCRCCTGCCTGTGGTTAAACACCCCACCAGCTGGGGAATTACCCACTAGGGAGCCCACTGTGTTGCTCACAAACAGACCTGCAGCTGGGGGAGCGATTGGAGTGGCTCCAGTATTCGTTGTCTTCAGAGGAGGCAGAAAAAGGGGATGATCTGATGCTGAAGGCCTGAGGGGTTGGAAAAACTCAGCTTTAAGAACAGCTTTTGGTTTGCAAACAAAACAAGAATAAAGGTTCACAAAGCTTGAGTCAGCTTAACCCATTGCCACTCTCCTGGCTGCAAGAAACCATGCTCATTTGGCTCAGATGTGGCGATGCTCTTTGGCCGCACCTGCACCATCCTCCCCCCCACTCGCCTCACGGACAGTCCAGCCCTGCCACAGACTGCCTTTGTATGCTCACTGTCCCCCCAGCCCAAGACAGGAGAAAATCAGCACCAGGCATGGCCAGTGTTTTCTACACCAGGACAAAGCTGCACTCAGACTAGCCTCACAGGCCAAAACACTCTCCTCCAAACTCTCACCCCAGACCTGTGGGTGTTTTATTGCTGCAGAGCGTGACAGCTGCTGGCTGCAAAAGCAGGGGCTCCAGGCCAGGATCCAGGCAGCGGGTAAGTCAGAAGCGAGAGTATCCAGCCATGGGCATGCTGCATCTCCCTGCACCTCACAGCCCAACTGGGATTGCTGGCTTGTGAGATACTGTCCTGCCATCTCCCTATTTTGTTGGCCCCTCCTGAAGTACCACTATCATTTATAGCACACCTGCTATCACCAAAGGGCTGCTTTTTCTCCTTTCAAAATATTTAGGCACAGGCTGAAGTATAGTACTTCAAAACCCAGGGAGAAGAAAATTGCCGTGATTTAGCTGAGGCCACCCAACCACATTGAACTGAGTGCCCCTGATCTTAGAAGGTAAGCATGCCTGACCTGCCCAATACATCTGTGGGAGATCACCCCAAAATCTCAGCTATTACAGGCACCAAGTAGGGGGCCAGAAGAACTGGGAGATCCCGCAGAGGGTAAGAGGGGGAACAGAGAAGCTCTGCAGAAGTGCTAGGATGAGCAAACCCAGCATATGAGTTCAGGTGGGGACCGCTGAGCTGACTACGGTCCATCCAGCCCTTTTCCAAGCTCAGATGCTGCATAAAATGAAGCTTGAGAGCTGTTTGATCTCAAGATCTTGCTGTCTAAACTGATAAAAAAGATGTGGGGATGGGATCCTGTTGGTAGACAACAGCTCACCCTACTTTCAACCCATAGCTCACCCTACTCTCAACACATGTACCATGGGCCCCCTAGGCAGCAGTCTCTTTATGGCAATGTCATGTATGCCTATTCTTTACCAAGCTTGGCTTACTTGGGAATAGCTTCTCTCTCATGTCAAAATAAGGCATCCACACAGTTGTGGCCACCCATCCTAGAGCATTTATGCTCCCACTGCTGGTACCGAAGGGTAAGAAGAGAACCTAACGATAGCCACTTGCTAGTGGCAAACCCAGGCTTTGCTGAGTTGTGTCTGTAAAGCATCAGGCAGGATTCTTTCCACCAGTTTCCTTATTTACAGAGAACTTGCACAGGTTGCGGTTAAACCCAGTAGAAACAGAAGCATGACAGGAAATTCCCAGCTCTGAAATCCCCACATTTGCCGTGCAACCAAGTTTTCTCTGCTTCCTCCCAAGGTCACAGTCGCTGCGGCATTTCTGACTTTCCTAGCAGATCTACTTCCCCCAAACCCGTTTGTGCATCCCCCTACCACTGCTGCATATTCCAGGTGTTGTCACATACTGGCTGCCTTGAGCTGTAACCTCAGCTACTCCCAGCTCCCACCTGACACAGATGGACTTCCTTTCTCCTTCCTTTGAACCCAAAAGAGAGCTTTCAGCATATCCTAGCCAGCCTTGAGATTGTCCTTGGGTTCATAGTGAAAGTGAGACAACAGTAAACATAAAGATGACATGACGGGAGGTAGTTTCGATTCTGACTAACTGATGGAAAGACAAGGGACATCCTTCTCCACATCCTTCTTCCTGCCACGAAGCAAGCAGCAGAAGCAAGTGGCTCAGGATTTCTAGCTATCACCAAGCCAAATGCCCTACATTCAGGTTCCCTCTTCACATACTCTCAGTGTGCCTGCTGGCTGAGAAGCATTGGGCTAAAGGTGCTAGATTCATGGCTGTCCTAGAGGCTGCAGCTGGACTGTGATTTTTTTTGTACCATGTCCTGCCAGTACCAAGAGTGATGTGGGTCAGGTTTTCCACTGCACGGGTCCTCTTCTGGGGAAGTAGGTAAAGGGGACACTGATCTGCTCCTCTTTTGAGAAGGAAGGGAAGAAGGACCAAGTCTGAGGCTTGCTGTAGTGACTCATCTTGGCCTGACACATTCCTCCCCATATCCCCTTCTGCTCTCCATAGACATGATATGCTACGAAGAGAGGTGGGAGGTGTTCAGAAGAGGTTATGGCATCAGCTGGGGACTCAAGAAACTGAGGTTTATTCCTCTGCTCTGCATCAGGCTTTGAATGAATCACGAGTGACTCAGTCCCTTTGAAACCAAGGGGAGGTGGGTCTCTAAACAGCATAAGAGGCTGAGGTGAATTGGGCACCTACATTTGCTTGTGGATCTTGAGGTTCACCTCTGAGTATTGTCCTCTGGTGATGACAGGGATTTAGCAGCTTTCGCCACTTGCCAGGGTGAGCAGTGAGGTTCATTCCTGAAGGCCAGCAATCACTCCAATAGCCCACGTCTGGCTAGAGACAGKCCTGAACTCGCAATCATTCAGCACCCATGCCTGGAGAAAGTTGTCACTGTAATCAAGCCATGCATTTTGAGCCTGTATCATCTAATTTTAAGGGAAGCTGAGGAGAAAGAGGAAAGAAAATCACCAGTAAAACAAAAGGTATTTCTAAGCAATAATTGGTTTTGCACGACCATATTTCTAGCTAGTATCCAAAAATTTAGGAATGTCCCACTCCTTTGTCATCTCAAAGTGCTTCTGGAGCAAAACAACTGCTTTTGGGAGGTATACAGGATTTCTTCCTCCAGCGGGAAATTGATACACAGGATTTCTTCCTTCCTTTTCTGCATGAGGGACAGTCTAGCAGTTTCTGGCAGTGATAAGGAGGTATTTACACCAACTTATGCACAGATCTGGAAAGTACTCCCAGTCCGAAGGAGAAGCCAGACATGCAGGTTGTCAGAGATGACTGCCAACTCACAGACCTATGAGATGCAGCAGGGGAATGGAAAAGAGAGAAAATGAGAGATCAAAGGAGGAATGCAATGGGAGGGAAGAGGAATAGGTGCAGTTACGGATGGCCTAGCAAAACATGAATGCTGCAGGAGAAAAATGGAGTCAGCAAAGGGAATGTGTCAGAAGCCAAGTAAATCAGGCAGTGACATGGTAATTACCCTGGCTCTCCAAGTGGAAAGGTGTTTACATCAGGAGGATTTTCTTCTGGCATAAATCAAGGACACGACAGTGTTCATACAGGCCCTGTGTCTAGGGTCAGTGCTCCTAGCCAGGCTTCTCAGCACACAGGGACAAAGATGGGCTACTCAGGAGGGTGTGTGTACGATTCAGATCCACCTGCCACAGATGTCCCGCAGGACCTTGGCTAAGCCCCAGCTTAGCCTAGCAAAAGCCTGGCACATTTGTGGTGTGCCAGCTCCTGGCTTTAGTGCTTTGGGGTGCACTCATGCACCCAAGCTGCTGCCAATGTGGGGTGTGTGTCGGGGGAGACCACCCCAGGTCCGACTGCACAAGGAGAGCACTCTGCACCAATTTTTCTCTGCTGCAAGAGCAATGGCTTGTCCAAAAACCTTAAACTGCTCAAGGAAGGAGACAAACACAAGGAGCCAGCCCACCTCCTCTGGTGTCAAGCAGAACAGCAATCCTGTTTTCACAAGAAACATTCATAGGTTTGAAGGCTTGTGTGAAAGACTTTGGCCAGCGTTGGGGGGATTATTACACTTTATTCTTCAGTAGCACAGCCAATCAGATGTCCACCTTCCCTCTCCACCACATCTGACCTCAGAAAAGGCAGTTCCTCACTAAGGATGACTAAAGCACACAGGGCCCAGGGTTTGATATGGCTTTCCCCAATCCAGGAATGTACCCATACCACATTCCTTCTCAAAAGAAAGGATCTGGACTTTGGGTTTTGCTAGTGCTTCTTACCCCAACCCAAGAGCAGTGACCTAAGAATACTGTCACCATAGTGATACCCATGTAAAAATTCACCTTGTTTTATACTATTATAACCTTCCTATGGTTCCTATGACAAGTTTATGTTTTTGGCTTCACTGTATCCCTCCCACCCCAAGGGAAGTTACACTGTATTGCTTTACAACAATACTGCAAAGATGAAACACTACATGAACGTCTCATCTTATCTAACATGGTAGAGAGGGCCAGAGGTATCCTTAAATTAAGGTACCCAACAGCAGCTCTCTCATCAGCAGACACAAGGAAATAGGCACCTTGATTTTCAATGTTCTCCTTGTGATAAAATGTCCTCCATGAGCAGCTGAAAATGCTCTTTAATCAATGATGCTGATGCTGGGAAAGAGGCCAGGTAATATTTCAGATCTGCAGAGAGAATTGAGAGGATTCAGCTCCTCCCCCACTGAATTTGCACCTCATGAAAATCACTGTCCTCCGTGAGTTACTTTAAGTTAGAAATGAATAAACTTGGTACAGGGAAGATGGTAAATAAAATACTGTCCATTAATGAAAGAAACATCTAGTAAAAGCCCAGTATGATAGATGGAACCACTGACCATAACCAGGAAGCAATAAGGAAAATAGCTACCAATATACACCCAGCTTGAATACCAGCTTGGTCTGATTTGTTTACCGCAGACCCGAACCCTTCTGGCTGTGTGACAAACCTTCAAAGCAAGTTGGCAGTGGCTACATCTTATACTGTGCATAAACACGACACTTGGGAAGTGAAGCTTGTAAAAGATTGGGTTCAGCAGCAATTAGTCTGAGCTGCTCTTCAGCTACTAGAATCTGGGCTACAATCATAAAGTCACTTTCCATGGGCTACTGGAGAGTCAGAAAATGGKGAGAGATTTTGGATCTAAAATGCAGAGACATTACAGGCCAGGCTGCCCACTGACCTGAGCGCACCAGCTTTTTTCAACTTCCACTTCCATTTAGCCACTTTTTACTTCCAACAAGCCAGCGAAGGCTGGGGAGTGCTGCCCATGGCTTTTCAGTGACCCCTGCTTACCACTTCTGTAAAGCCTGGATTGGTCCCTCTGGGGAATCAGAGAGGGGCAGAGAGGACAACACTGCATTAAAGCATTCTCCTTGTCAGTACAAGGAGCAAAAGAGCCAGGGTAGATCTAGCCTGGGTAGTGTACACTGAATACAGGCAAGTCAGGACCAACCTGTTAACAGCCAGCAAGATCATACTGTATACCCTGCTTCGAAAGAGGAAGTCAGGAGGAGCTTATGTAGGACTCAGCTAAAAGTGTCTACATGCATGACGGAAGAAGGAGGCTTCTGGCTTGTAACAGGAGGCCAAGTGACTCAGTTGCGGTGGGTGGGGGCATAAGAGAGAAGGGGATGTGGTTAGGGAACAGGGCATGAGTCACCAGGGAAGCACATATGTTGATAACAGCTGGATAAACTCAAGACAGAGACATAAGGTCTGCTCAGGAGAAAATTCAAGCTGCACTGGAAGTGAAAACCCAGCAGACAGCAAGTCCAAGGGCTAGAGCAAAGGAGAGCTGTAAGTGCCTGGCACAGGCTTTTCCTGCTTATCAGCTTGGTTGGGGTTGCAGGATGAACGTCTTACAACAAGCAAGGTGCTGATATGGTGTTGGCCACGTTCGTGTCTCAGAGTGATTCTCCCCTTCCCCTGGGAGCTGTACATCAGCTGCAGGGGAGCTGGAGGTACATGGGCACTAGAAGGTGAGAGACTGAAAAATTCACCCTTGCTGGGACACAGGCCATCTTTACTTCCCCACCCTAGGCAGCATCCACACTCCAAGGCAGAACCAGGTACCTCCTGGTTGCCATACATCTCAGAAAAGAACATCGTGGGTAATGGGAGGGGGAAAAGATATTCCCATCCAGTGAGGCTGTTGCACTTGTGTAAATGCATGTACTAAGGCATATTGCACAGCCTGTGGCCCTCCTTTAGAAGTCAAAGATGGTTTTCAACTGTTATCGGAGGTTGGAGTCAACCTTGTTCACAGAGATCAGTCGAGTCCTCTTCATTATAGTCCTGCGATCTCACATTACTACGAGGGATACACCAACCACTCCCATCCTACAATGCACAATCTCAAGAGGACCTTGCATGCTTCTCTTCAGAGGCTCAGTTTCCTACAAGCCCTCTGTGCATTCTCTTGGGCAGGAGACACGAGCGCATCTGAGACCTGGGATAGCGCAAGCCGACGGATTGGCTTGAAATCTGCTACTACCTCCTCTCTCTCAACACTCTCAAAAGCTCAAGCTAAGGCTGAGGCAGCTTCAAACAGCCTGAGAACCCCTTGAAGAAAATAATCATGAGAGAGGATTGAGTGGTCAGTGCTGAAAGCCCCAGGAGAGAAGTGTAGTGAAAAGAGGAAATGCACAGATGATTCATACAACCCCCACCCTCCTGCTAAGATCATGAATATTCAGTCTAGTTGCTCTTCTGCTGAACTTCTTCAGCAGCTCAGAGCAGATCAGTTACCATTCTCTGGGAAGGTGCAAATGAACTACCTTTACCAGAGTGAATCACACACAGGATGCGAGTAACAGGCCCGCCCAAAGCACTGGATAGTTTCCTGGGTGCGTCAGTACAAGTTTGCTTCTCTACAATTTCCATTCAGTGTTTCAGGTGAGAATATGCAGGTCTTCCCAGCTGCATTCCCACTTTCTCTGTCAAGCCATTTCCAAGGAACCACCACACTGCTCCTTTGGTCTTTGGGCTGCCTTTGAAGAAAGAGGGAGAAGGGAGAGTTTTGTACTGAAAGTTCTTAGAAATAGGGGTGGACTTGCAGACATTATTTCTCCATATTTATGCAAGTCAGTGTACTCATACAGGTAAGACCTTAAACAGAAGCTGGAAAAGTAATACATCTGATTTACATGTTTTAAAAATGCAATGGAACAAGTGGACTTCACTGCTCGCTGCTCTGCAGTATTTTTTTTAAAAAAGAAAGGATAACTGAATTGCTTCCCATATTTCAGTAAGGTTATAGATATGCTCTTTAGGATAGCAGATGGGATCCATGCATGCAAGCAAAGAGACCATTCCCTCTCCCCATCAGTCAGTAGCTTACCCACTGTATGTCTTGTGGAATAAGAATGGGAAATATGCTGGTATGGATGACCAGCTTGGGGCTGGAAGCATTGTCACCCTGCAAAGGCACTAGCACAGGGCAAATCACACATGCAAAATGACAGGATTTGGGGCACATTTCACAGAATCACAGAATCACAGAATCACAGAATGGTTGAGGATGGAAGGGACCTCTGCAGATCATCTAGTCCAACCCCCCTGCTCAAGCAGGGTCACCTAGAACACGTTGCCCAGGACCCTATCCAGGTGGCTTTTGAGTATGGTGGCTTTTGGCTTTTTGAGGATGGAGACTCCACAGCCTCTCTGGGCAACCTGTTCCAGTGCTCTGTCACCCTCACAGTAAAGAAGTTTTTCCTCATGTTCAGATGGAGTTTCCTATGTTTCAGGTTGTGCCCGTTGCCTCGCATCCTGTCACTGGGCACCACTGAGAAGCATCTGGCCCCATCCTCTTGACACCCTCCCTTCAGATATTTATATGCATTGATAAGATCCCCCCTCAGTCTTCTCTTCTCCAGGCTGAACAGGCCCAGCTCTCTCAGCCTTTCCTCATATGACAGATGCTCCACTCTCCTAATCATCTTCGTAGCCCTACACTGGACTCACTCCAGTAGTGCCATGTCTCTCTTGTACTGGGGACCCCAGAATTGGACAGTTTCCCAAAGAAGAGCTGTTCTGGATCACTGTTATTTAATGGGGAAACAATCTCACCAATTTGCCTTCAACATAAAGGCAGGTGAAAAGGAATATGGGGAAGGCCCAAATAATGAATTGAAGAAGGAGCAGCTTATATTGGTCTGATAGTCCAACAAGTTCAAAATCAACACAGGAAGACAGGAAGGCCTTGGCRAAGACATCTCAGTCCATTATTCCAAAGGAAATGGAGAAGGGGGTTATCAGGAGGAAGGAACAGAGTGCAGAGAGATGCAGCAGAGCACAGTGCCACATTCTGAAAGACTGGGGTGCTGTGATCAGCAGGGCACCTCTGTGCCAATGCAGAAGGGACACAAAGTGTTAGAGATTGCAAAGCACCATGCTTGCCTATGGGAGATTTTTAAAGGCTAGGATTGCTGTGTTTGGGAAATAAATGTGATCCAGAGGTTGGAACAGTGGGCTGGGAGATCAAGAGACCAGAGCCTGTGGGGTGCCTCTGCTACTGGTTAGCTCTGGATAATTCCTGTGGTTCAGTTTTCTTTTAAACCCTTTGATTTGCCTATTGGAATCATAAGCGCTCTGGAGAAGGGGCCTTCTCTCACCAGAGGGGGGATATTCACATTGGTGAACTCAGAAGCAGCTAATTTAGCAGCTTGACTGCTTGCAGAGATGGTGCACAGAGGCAGGCTTCTTGAYCCCTGAAAGTCAACAGGAGCCTAGGCATCATGCTCCGACAGCAGGAGACCATCACCCTGGGGTGATGGTCAACATCCCTGTCTCCTGAATGCATGCACAGTTTCAACAGTATCTCAATGTTGGCCAGAGTCTCTGAATCACAAACAGCTCAGATTTGTCTATGAGGATAAGAGCACCAAAGGGATGGAGAATGTATCTCTCATCCTGGTAAGAAACAACACTGAATACAGTGCTTCATCCACACTTATCATACCACCTGTGAGATTTGTCCTTCCAAGACAAGGCAGAAATACTCCTAGCTAAATCAGGTAACCAGAAAATTTGCAGTGACTGTTTTGCTCTGTTGATATTCCCCCTGCAGCTTTGCTAAACAGCTCCAGCATCTGCCACAGCCATTTGACTTGGGATTGTGTCACTGAAGAGTACTGCCTGCCAGAGGATTTCTGCACTGCGGGAACCCAGAAACAAGCTATAAAACACCAGGCCACAGAAATGCGTGTCAGACTGATCCTGCAGTTGCTGACGTATCTCTGGTAGTGATATGCTCCAGTGTGTTCACTAAAGAGACCAAGAAACCAAGACTCCAATCTAGCTACAAAATCCCTGAGACACTGGGGGCATTGCTCACCCCTCTGTGCTTTGCTATGTCCACAGGCCTGGAAAGCCATGGAGGAGTGTGAGCAGGGGCSAGGAATGTAACAGTCCTTTGTAATGCATTAGTCACCACTGTGCAGAGGAAGCGCAGTCAGCGACCAGCGCTCAGCATGTAATTGGGCCTCTGTGTCCTAATCCCCGCTCTCCCACAGACGCTGTCTGGCTCTCAACTTGCCTCAGCACCCCAGGCCCATGTCTAAAATCTCCCCGCAAACTTCTAAACCCTTGCCTGGTAGCAGCGTCAGCTTATCCATTTAGCTAGATGTGCATTCATATCTTGCCTCCCCAGTAAATATTTAGAGGCATGGTCTGATTGCTCTGGCCAGTTCAAAACTGAGATGATCACAGCTGACTAACAAGAGATGTTTCGCAGTCACAAGCTTGCTTTTTTTCAGCTACCACCCTTGCACTGAGAGACATCCCGTACGGTGAGGAAATGACGGAGAGAAGAGAAGTTGCGGTAATGCAGCACAAGACAAAGGACAAAGTAAACCCGGATCACAGACTGGGGGAGATGCCTGTCTGGAAACAGCAACTTTATTGCCCCATGACCTTGCGGTCTCATCCTTAATGACTTAACGCAGACAGGCCCTGGTCCTGCGAACAGCTCTGCTAGGCTCTGGGCCCAAGTGTCTTACTAACAGAGGACACAGCAGCCGCTTTCCTGCTTTATCAGGGGGTTAGGGAACCTCAGCACATGGGAAAAGGGAATACTTGCTTGTTGTTGTTCCCAGTGCCAGGACGAGGAAGGATCAGACAGGCAGTGGATGTGAAAACTGAGGGAGCTGCTTTTTGGCAGAACACAAAGCTATGGATGTTGCAGCCACAGAAAATCGGGGAGACAGGAAATACCCACAGGACAAAGGGGGTCAGGTGCATGCCCTGGGGAGTCATGCCCTGCTGGCTATTGAACACGAGGGTCTGGATGCATGGATGCACCCTGGACTCAGGAAGTCCCCTGATTACTAGCCTTGTTTTTTGGTGCTCTGGCAGCAGTTCTCCCTGCCCGCAGTCAGAGACAGGCCCAAGGAGCACTCCTGCTTGGGTATCTTATCTCTGACCACTCTGCTTTCTCCCTAGCTGGCAAGCATACCTGAGCAAGGCTTGCTGACAGGGCAGATTGCCATGAGGGCCTACCCCTTCCTTGGTGCTACATTAATCTTGCAGCAGAAGGTATGAGTGCAGATCAGCCAGATGTGTCCAAAAAACCCTAAGGTAATGCCCCTGGGTAGGAACCTTCCCCAGATCTCAGCAGCACAGGCATCAGTGCTGACTAACCGCCTGAAAGGCCCATAAAGCCGGAGGGCATTTCTCTGCATGCCTGGCTTTGCTGCTAAAACTAGCAACAGCAGAGCTAGAATGAACAGTCCTGTACAGGCTGCAGGCTCTCTTGGATCACAACAGAGGCAGAACTAGGAAAAGGCTGTACYCTTTAGGGGCTGAGCACAGAAAAGCCACAAAAGACCTGCTCAGCTCAGCCAGGGCTGTACAGGAACACTGGTCAGCTTCCCTGCAGGGGAATGTTACTTTACAATAAAACCCATTTTATTTCTGAGTTATAGTCACCTGGAGCGGAGCTGTTAAAGGAAAGCAACACTTTTATTCCGGACATGCAGCTGAAACAGAACAAGGGTCCACACACTCAGTCTGAAATTGCCTACAAAAGCCATCAAAGCTGGTTTGTGAGCCGGCACTCAAGGACACAGTTGTGCAGAGGAGAAGACACAGTGGTGTTATCTCCTCACACACCTGCAGCAATGAGAGAGGCACCCATGGGTGCTGCGAGATGGCATTAAAAACAAGAACATTCAAAGAACATCTCAGCAAAACTCAGCTTCCACCTAATGCCTGAGCCTTTGGATAAAATCTGGCCACATCTGTACAGCTGTTTCCTCCCAGGCATGGAATCCATACACTTCATTGCCCAGAGGGTTTCTCTCTAGTCCCACATCTCTGAATGCTGTGACCTTAAGACCAAATTTCATAAAACTTATAATCAGCTGACTGTACCACCACTTTATCCATTCAGGGCATACTACATGCCTGTTTTCTATTTGTGTTTTGGAAGCATAGCTCGTTAACAAAGGAGCAAAGCAATCAACACGAGGCTTAGATCAGTGCTCCATTTAGCCACCTGTCCTGTAGGACAGAGATCACTCACTTGCTTTGAAAAGAATGTGTTAGTAAACTTGTTTCTAAAATCTGCATCAGAACAGGAGACAGGGTCTAAAACACAAAGCTTCTACCTTTTCTAAATGTCCCAGAGCAGTAAGAGTGAAAAGCTCCCAGCTTTGTCTGTTGCTATTACCTGTGCGGGAATCACTTCTCATTCAGCCTCATGCAGGTCATTTGGTGTGAGCACCGGCTGGCAGCCTGGAATCCCACAGGCTTTTTGTGAAATAGCATCCAGTTGCTTTAGCTCTCCTGGTGCCTGGAGGCCACCAGGAGTTCACCATCAAATTATCCACCCTACTTGGATGTGCTACTTGCCTACACAGACCCAGCTGCACCGGCCCACTAACACTACTTGTGAGCTGGGGTTGAGAGGTGCAGACCAGCCGGGGCTGGGGAGAGCTGCTCTCCCCACACCGCTCAGGCACATGGGCTGCACAGCCAGACAGGGTCACTGTTCCAAGACACCTCAGTTTTCCACTTGAAGCTGTGATGTTCCCACCATCTATCAGCCACCCAAGCCATCTGTCTACCTGGCCTGTTCCTAAAACCTGACCTGGTTCTAGCAATTTTAAAATCTGCTCTGTCCCTAGGACAAACACAGTAGAGATGTAGATTTTCTGGGCTGGATGCTCAGTGGGTGCAAGTCAGTGAGCATGGCTGGCAGAACCATACGATGAAGATTTACAGCAGGGCTTAGCCAGCCACGTTCCCCACTTTGCGTGTTCCCTTAGAGATGCAGATCCCCGGTAAATCAATAAACACTACAGGTGAACATGGGCTCACATCGGAAGTTCATTTTGGGAAAAGGAAGCTTGATTACTCGGAAGAATAATCACATTAAATGGAACACACCGGGGCTGAATTACTTTATGTCAAGCCTTTATTTGCCAATGTGTGCTGTAAATGAATATTTGATTATGTTAACAGCCCCAGTGGAAAAAGAGATTTACGTTACAGCCTTTGCACTGAATACAATATCTGGTGCCCGCATACTGCAAAAAATAGAGCCTCCTTACAACCACTCAGAAGCAACAGGAACCACAACTGCTCTTTGTGGGTCCTCAGTAGGGATTTCTTTAGTTTTACTGAGAAAAGTCTTTCTTTATAGATTCATTTGCTAATGCCTGCCCATAGGGGTTTCACAAACACAACAAGGGTGTCTCTGCTTGCCATTATCACCTTGGTTGCTGCAGGTGAGGTATGGGAACTAAACACAAAGAGCTCTGAAGTAATGCCAAAGAGTAATGCCAGTTAGGACGTCTTGTTCCAGGGTAGCTCAGACTCCCTGGAAAGCCAAGATTTCTCTTGTTTATTCTGCTAGGCCCAAAGAGCTCATTGCTTTGATACAGAAAGTCATCTGTACTCAGAACTTGGCTTCTGGAAAGAGTTCTATGCCAGGGCAAGTTCTGGGCTGGGTTCAGGAAGTCCCACGGGGCAGAGGTATTTGCAAAACTGAAAGTACACCATTCCCAAACAGGCAGCCTGCAGAGAGTGCACTCCCTGTTTCTTTTCACCTCCTCTCCAAGGCAAAGAGTACTACAGCTGAGCAGCCCCGAGACTAAACCTCCTGTGGAGGGCAATTCAACTGGTGCAGCAACAGTGCAACATTAGACCACTAATGCACTTGCTTCTGGCACTGAGAGCACTCACATGAAGGATTACAGAAGTTAGTTACTCCAATATTAAATTATTCCACAAAAGCCACATGGGATCATTTACTTGCCTAGATAGCCATAATGGTGTTCCTGTGTGGCAAGCTGGGAAGGCAGCTAACAGAGAGTTTACAGACTTAGAAAGGGTGGAAGTGGAGCCAGCTAAGATTGTTAGAGGAGATACACATGCACATGCACACATACAAGCACACACTTGCAAGTATGGATGTCGCACTGGTAAAATGAAACCATCAGGATGTAGTTTTCTCTTTCTTGCCAATTTTTAGTTTGCTCCGGGCCCTAGTGCACGCATTTACACTAGAACAGTAGCTTTTCTGGGTGAGAATAGCTGTACACAGTACAGCACTTTCATGGCAACCAGGAGGACAGAAAAGGGACTATATCCACTCTGAGCATAAATATCACATATATAGCAGGAGTAGCCCCAAATGACTACAGGAGAAGACCTTGGGGAATGTCTGTTTGACTCAAGAACCTCTTAAATACTATGGCTGCTGTGTTCCCAGTAGGACTCACAACAAATAAGACAAGGTGTGGTGGGCAGTAGGTGTCTGCCACTCTCTGTGTAGGGCTGCTTCCTCCAGACAAACTGCTAACAAAACACTGCCAAAGGGGTCAAACTTGTGACATTGCTTTCTTTCCTCTTTTCTGGATGCAGACTAAATGTGCATCAGCTGCCACAGCTCCCATCTTCAGAAGTGATGAAATGATAGGCACCTGTGGAGGAAGAAGATACAGTATTACAGAGGGCTCTATTGCAGCCCTTGAAATGGGAAGGGAGCTTGACATCTGCTCTTCCATTTCAGCTCCAGGTAGAGCTCTGTGGTCAGTGACTGAACACCAAAGCAATTTGCTAAAGGATGCTCTTGTTGCTGGTCCTTGGACAACACCTGGGTGAAAGGGACATCAGGGTTATCCAGATGCCTGCTATCATGGAGTGACAGCACACTAGCCTGCTATCATGTCGATCCCTTTTCATAAACTTCCCATATTCCACCTCAGGATCTGACTCCTGCAATCTGATTGGTGGTCCAGGAACTCTCTCCCCTCTTTACAGTTCAGAACCAGCTCTGAATTTACCAGCCCATGTCTGCTCCATATCCAGCCCATCTTCACCTGTCTTGTGGCACAGCATCCTTTAGCATAAGCAGCTTTCCTCCTCCTTGATGTACCCACAGGGATCCAAACTCCCACGTGCAGGGCAGATAAGGGGCAGAGCTGTACCTCACGTTGAATTTTATAGTTTCACAAGCCCACTGTTTTGTATCCCCTTGCAGGATAGGCTGTCCACTTCCCACTCCTCCACACCACTTTCATTGGCAGTTAGTTTTTCCCGAGCTATAAGCATCATGCTGGTTGAGGTCTAACTAAAGCCTCATACAGAGGCAGCAATACTTCCCTTTCTGCTAAATGCACCAAGCCTAATACTTCTCTTAGGATTGCATTAGAAACAGCCGCCTGTGCCTACAGTCATCCTGCAGTTAGTTACTACCCCACTTCCTCTTCCTCTGGTAATTCACATGGATGAGTTTCTAGCTAATGGCTCAAGTTTGTTATTAATAGATCCAAATACACAATACTGTATCTCATACCATTTCTGTAACAGTCCCCAAGGTTGTTCCATCCTTCCTGTGTGACATTCAGATCCTCTTCTGTATTGACAATGCTCTCAGCTATCTCATCTTCAGAAGTGATCCACACATTCCTCCATTGTCTTCCCAGCTCATTAAGGAAGATATTAATGAAGACAGGTTCCAGAATTAATCCCTGAGCAGTGCTGTTCACTTCTGAACACAACCTGTTGTCCCCATTTTATCCTGTTTCCTACCCACTTGAACTGTTTCTAGTAATGCTCAGGTTAGCTAAATATTTCCCATGGGACAAAGTACCAAGCACTTCAAGAAAAATCACTTATTAATAAAAGGTGATAAGTTATTTTGGCTTCATCTATTCAAGCTCTATCAGAAGGATCAGACTTAGAAGCTATGCTGTCCCAGTCTCCTTTCCCTGAAACCTTCTCCTGGATGGGTGCTGTATTGCTCCATTCACATAGGACTAAATGAAAGCAGTGTGTCATTCCTTCTTACTGAAAATGTGATTTCATGTGCTAGGTCTTGCAGCATTTTTGGGTAGTATAATYAGGCTCCCATGAGGCCTATACCAGGTCACACTCAGTTCCCACAAGAGCTTCCACATGACTTCATTGGTATGGTTCCCTAGGCACTGCTGGCTTTGCAAGGCTCTAATCCCCAAAAGGTCCTCAGTTCTCCCCTAAGTTGTCTGTGCATTTTTTCAGCATTATTCAGCTGTTTCTCTCATCACCCTCCTTCACCACCTGTGAAATCCAGCTATCCCTCACAGCACTATCCGTAACTTCTGCCAGCTTCTCACTCTGCTACTTGTTTGATCCGGCAATTTCTCATGTCGTGTTCACTAATTTTCTGCATCCAGTTCAGGGAGCTTCACCTCAAGTAAGGGCCTAGTTGTCTGGCTGCAGCCATAAAAGTCATCCTTACTGAAAACAAGGGGAAAACATTTCTTGATCTTGGAGTCCTCACCTAGGTAGATCCTTCCTCTCTCTTAGAGACCTTCATCCTCTCCTCCTCACAAGGCCATTCAGTTCTCTCTTTAGTCTCTTTGTTTTCACAGGAGATTTGGGAGTCCTTCTGTAGATTTCAGAAATCCCTCAATAGCAGATGGCTTCAACAAGAAGTTATAGGAAAGGTGTTGAACTCACCGGGTGGTTAGAGAAGGGCAGTAATGTATCTGAAGAGCACAGTAACATACCTTGCAAATTACCAGGCCTATGAACCTATCTTGTCTCACCACATCTGTCCATCAGCATTCCTTGAYAGCAGTATTGCTTCCTTAGATGTTCAGCTGAGCTGTTCATGTGAGTGCTCACTCAAAACATTATCTCAGCTTGCTTTGACTGGAATAGGTCCTTCCCCATAAGCAACCCTGTCAGTTGGTCAGAGAAGTTAGAAACAACAGATTGGGTCTAGAATGGGGCAACTGTCCGTAGCTTAGATTGTGGAGGTGAGTGGAAGCACCTCTGTGTACATGTAGGCATAGCAGTCAGTGACACTTTTAAATTTGGGGAAGAAAATTCTATCCTAATAAGCTCTTTGCTTTTAACAGATGAACATGCAGCTGGGTCTATAAATGGAAAGGAAATTAATGGGTCCCATTCCTTTGGCACAAATGCCCAGTGACGCATTCTTGTGTGAAGAACATCTCTGCATGAGGCACAGTCAATGTGACTTAGTCCAAATTAGAACAGGTCCAAAACTCAGCTTAAAATCTGAAGTGAAAACTAAACTACATCTGGCTCTGGATAGTGATACCAGTAACAAGCAATAATATGGATTACTATTTTCAAGAAAACTAGCCCTGTCTTGAAAGAACAAGAGAGTCATGTGTGTCAGGGAGCAAAGAAGCAGCATCTTGACTGTCTAGAAGTCAACAGCACTACGGATTTCAACAGAGAAGAATTTCTCCCTCCAATGAGTAAAAAGTTTCCAGAGGGCTACTATGTGAACACCAAGTTCTCAGTGCTTGTGAAAGGCTCAGTTCAGACATCCGCATTCAGAGCACAAAGTTTGGCTTGATAGCTTTGTTGTAACCAGACTGCAAAAAGAATGCTTGGAAATGTGATCTTCAACCCCCCCACCACCAAAGATTGAAATAGTGATGTCTATCAGAAGCATATTTAACCACATAGAGTAGGAACCGCAAGCAACTACATAATGGAGAACACTGCTAAGTTGTTCAGGTTGAGAGTCCAGGCCACAGAATCACAGAATCACAGAATTGCTGAGGTTGGAAGGGACCTCTGGAGATCATCTAGTCCAACCCCCCTGCTCAAGCAGGGTCACCTAGAGCACATTGCACAGGATTGCACCCAGGCGTGTTTTGAATATCTCCAGAGAAGGAGACTCCACAACCTCTCTGGGCAACCTGTTCCAGTGCTCTGTCACCCTCACAATGAAAAAGTATTTCCTCATGTTCAGATGGAATTGTCTGTGTTTCAGTTTGTGCCCGTTGCCTCACGTCCTGTCACTGGGCACCACTGAAAAGAGTCTGGTCCCATCCGGCCAGCCTCTCATCTGTAGCACAGAGCTGCTGGAATTGCTTGCATTCTAAAATGGTGCAACAGAACAAGGCAATCCTCGCCACTGATCATATAAGCACATGGGGACATTGTAGACATCCCGTGGACAGGGGTGAGGGAGCAAAGCATAACTGAATATTGCAGGACTAGAGGTTTCACACAAGAACAGGCAAACGCGAGACCTTTTGCATTCTTGTTAAGGGATCAGCTCCCCAAAAACACCACAGAAAAAGGATGCTGTCACACCACTGTCACCACAACAACGCCTACATACTCCAAAAAGGTCACTTCTGGGTCCTTCCACAGGCATCACTTACTGCTCTTTAGTGATCACGCATAGCTCTCAGAAAGAACTTTTACCAGATAGAGAGGTGCTAACTCAACATATCAAAGATAAAAGAGGGATGATGATTTTTTAGTAACACATACTTTTCTTTCCCATACCAGTTTGCATGAGTTCTCTGGGACATATATGACTGCTGTGCTCCACCCAGGGCTGACCTGGCACAGGTAAAGGATCAAGTGGCAATAAAATGTTAGGTCTTCTGAAAGAGCTAGCCATGCTTGTGCCCATACCGCTTTGCAATACAGGGTAAAATGAGTTTTACGAAAGTGATTCAAATGAGCACTTTCTACCTCCCGCATCCCATAGCCTAACAGCGCGCGCGCGCACACACACACACACACACACACACACACACACCCTGCTGCTGTAATTCAGCTAACATTCAGTAACCTGTGAAGGTGCAATAACCTGTCTGTCTTCCAAGATCTGCTTAACTGTGCCTGGGTGTCAGGCAACATCAGAAATAATGTTGGGGGTATAGGGAAGGAGTTATCCAACCCAAACTTTGGTGCATTAAATGCCTGGTGAAGTCACTTAAGAGTCAGAAACCAAAGCAACTAGGAGAAGTCAAGGGTTGATGCCCTTCTTAGCTTTATGCAAAGTTCCACCAGCCTGCACACTGGGTACTGATGTACCACAGTCACAGAAAGCACACACACCCCAAGTCCCTAGTGTATGCAAAATCATAGCCTGGGGTCCAGATGAAGAGCTGCTGCTTGCCCACATCCCTGTGCTCAGGCTGCAGTCCAGAGGTCCCCCAGGCTAGGTGCACAGACTATAAACTCACTAGAAAAAGACCATCTCTTTTTAAGAAGCAATACAGAAGAGTCAGGAGGGAGGACAGAACCCCAAAAGCCACTATTTAAGCTTCACCAGAGACAGAGCAACTTCCTCTGCTTTGTACATGTACAAGTATCTGAAGGGAGAGTGTCGAGAGGATGGGACCAGACTCTTTTCAGTGGTGCCAAGCGACAGGACGCGAGGAAATGGGCACAGACTGAAACACAGACACTTCCATCTGAACATGAGGAAAAACTTTTTCACTGTGAGGGTGACAGAGCACTGGAACAGGTTGCCCAGAGAGGTGGTGGAGTCTCCTTCTCTGGAGATATTCAAAATGCRCCTGGATGCAATCCTGTGCAATGTGCTCTAGGTGACCCTGCTTGAGCAGGGGGGTTGGACTAGATGATCTCCAGAGGTCCCTTCCAACCTCAGCGATTCTGTGATTCTGTGATTCTGTGTACAAGAGTTTTGAAGCTGAAGAGCGACCCTCCAAGCTCTCAAGCAATGCCCAGACCAGCAGATTTTTCTCCCTCAGTGTACTTTGTAGACAGAGTAATAGAATATAGGAGGGCAATTCCAGTAACACACTGCTAGCCTTGGCAGCTTTTCCCTAGGGCCTCACCCAAAGAGGCCATTTGAGATCAGGATATGGGAACTGCAGAGGCTGTGCTTTATAAATGCAGCCATCTTGTCTGGCACTGACCTTCATAACTGTCAAAACATGTTCTCCTTCCCCAACACCTTCTCAGACGCAATTCCAGCACGAAAGGAAATCTACAGGCTCTGTGTTTTTGGCTGCCAAAGGCCTGGCTCCATTCAAGGAGCTGTGAGAGTGCACTCTTGCAGCACATGTATGAACTCATGCAAAGCAGGGCAGCAGTTTGGCAGCTCCAAACCATGTCTGCTGGAGAGCAGTGAGTGACCATGGTCTGGAAGTGCCCTCTTCCTCAACTCCAGCAGCACAGCTTCCTATTGTGGTGCCAGCAATCTAAAAGGATAACCCAACTTTTCCTATGTATTTGCATAAAAACAGTATCTGCAAGCTGGTTGAGATTAATCCAGCTGATCTCTACCATCTGCCAGCTGTGGTTTTGGAAGCAGGTGAGGGTTGCAGTGAGTTTGCTGCCAGCGTTTTCCTTTGTTCCCACTTGACTCTTCAGCTTCAGGAGGTTGGACAGGTTTCCCTACCATGACCTGAATGTTAAACAAGCAGTTTGACACGTCTCATTCCTAGCACAGTGTGGGAAGCAGCACATGCATCACCTTGTCTTACTTAACAGGGTCAGTCTGCAAGTGGAGAACTGGAGATGATGGAGCCAGGTGTCTGGAAGTCTATGGCAAAGTGAAGGCAAGGGACAGGGGCCAGCAGGGAGGGCAGTGCACAGCCAATTCTGTGGTGAGGACGCAGCCACAGTGCTCAGCGTTTTCACATGGCAGCCCTGAGCTCACTGTGAGCCTGTCAGGAAACTCCGAAATCTTATTTGCTCCTTTGGAGAGCTCAGAGTAGCAGAGGAGTGGAAGAGGGGTATAGAGGAAGAGGAGGAGAAGGAAGAAGGCAGCTTTCTTTATTTCCTCAAATCTGGAGATCTGTGGACTCCTACTGAAAACATTTTGGGTGGAGGGAATCCCTGTGCCAACTGCCCCATTCTTGCCCTGGCCTACAAGCTTTTATTGCAGCTTCTCCCACAGAGCAGGTTGGTTAAATGTGTGGGAAACTACTGTTTCCCTCCATCAACCCCTTCAGCTGCTGTTCCTGACATTATTAACCTCTTGCTGGGGAATAAGATCTGCCAAGCCCAGCACATGGGTTGGACACRCAGAGACCTGTAAGGATGGGCCTACAAGGAGCACCAGGCAGAGACAGGCAGGATGCCCTATTAGTGATTTATACTTCTAGACTAACTGCAGCAGCCAGAGAAATAGTCCTGTGTAATGCTGTAGCTACTCCTAGAGCATGTGACCCACCTGCATCAACTCTGCTAGCTAGAGCTGCTCCAGGAATTTCCCTATGACAGGAGATGACCCCCCTTCTGATCTTAGTCCAGTCTGATGCAAAGACAATGAAGTTAAATCTAGCACTTCTTCCATCCTGTGCAGGCAGCTGGTCCTCACACCCCATACTTGGCAATGGGCTGGTGGGATACAAACATTCCCGTTTTAGTGTTGGAGCATCTCAGGGAACAGACCCATGAATATTGACTAAAGGGGCAGCCTCATCTTCCAGGGTCAGGCAACCCTCTTCCTTCCCTTGTGCGAACACTAGTGAGCATGAGCCTTCAGAAGGAGTCAAATGAGCTTGCTCCTCCAGCTGAACACGATATCGACAGATACACAGTATTTCAGACTAAAAACGTGATCAGACCAGCAGGATGGCCTGATTTGCCACACCATTGCGATGGGGTGAGGGCCACAATGTGGAGGGGATGTGTGGCTGGGAAAGGCAGGGGAGCACAGGACTGTATCTCCTTCAGCAGCAGCTTCAGCTTACATGAAACCATAGCTCGGGTTTGCAGGAAATCAAGGGATGGTGGGATATGCCCCCCCACCACAAATCCTGGGAGGCATGCAGGAAAGTGCAAATCCAGTGAAGACATGTTCCCTGAGACGTGTAGCCTAACCCAGGCTCACCTGGGCGCATACCAGCTGCGTCTGCACTGGCACCGCTGGAACTGCTTCTCCCCCATTTCCTATTTTACTGCTCCAAGAGTTCAGCAACTGCAGTCACCCTCCCCACGTGCAGCAGCCATAACCCCCTTGGAGATACTTGCGAATTAAGCCAGAGCTGCCTCCCCTCAGGAGGTAGTGAAGACCTAGCAGTGGGATTCCCGGCACAGCCCTACAGCAACAGCAAGGAATGCGAGGAATCTGTCCGAGACTTGCGCTCCTGTTACCGGCACCCATTGTAAATCCATAGCAACACACAATGCTGCTCTGACTTCCTGAGGCTGCGCGGCTTATTCCCATCTCCAGAAGAGTCATTGCTATGGCAACGAAAATGGTTTGCATTTTTAAATGCTTCCTCAAGGACATCCATTAGAAAGGCTGACGATCCAGGAGAACAGAGGGATGCTACACAGCATGCTGCCGACATAGGGCAGGGACAATGGCTTCAGCAAGGGACGAGCAACTTTGCAGCAAGCCCAGGTTTCCAGGCATTTTATGCAGGGGCATGCTGGAATACAAGTGCCTCCTTTTCAATGGTCTTTCTGCAGAGATGGCTGTTTGCACATGTATCAAGGCTCAGAGAAGATCCAGAGAGGAAAGCTCTGTTACTGGCAGCTTTTCGCAGTTAGGGGAAAAAAACAACCCAACAGTCTCACAAAAAGACTTTTTCCAGAAAACACTAAAATTGAATCCTCTGTTCTCATTTAAATGCACAAGGATGTTCAGACAACATTCGCCAAGTTGCTTTCCCAAAACAGTCTTAGAGAAAGTCCTCTGAGGAATAATTAGCTGGCTAACAGACAGGAAATAGGGATAAAAATAAGTGGTATATTTCCGCCATGGAAGATTATCTGTGAGATCTATTATGATTGCACATTTCATTACACAGTTACTCACAAGAAAACCACTCAAGCATGTGTTTGGATGTCTGGCCACTCTCAGAGAAGGGAGCACTCCCAAGTCTAGGATGCTGTCTCCTGAGAAATGGATCCTTCCGAGCTGAGGCTCTGCTATTGCTTGGCCTGTGACCTGCAGAAGTCACCTACTCCCTGTCCCCACTGCTGCCTCAGTTTCCACCTTCTGGTCTGCAAAACGAAAGCAGCATGCATGCAACATGCACTTTGAAACATCCTGGTGAAAGGAGAAGAACATTGTTTTGGCTAGCTTGAACTGATCTAGGAGGGAGATTTCAGGACAAGGCCCTACAATGCCCTATCCAGCACTACAGAAAACAAAACCATTGCAGTGGGCTTGCAGCGTGTGTTTTCAAGGAGGTTTTGCTAGCTCTTCGCCTTAAGTAGGGGAGGTTTCAATTCACAGAAGACATGTGGCTAGAGGCTATAAAGAAAGGTAATGTGGATTTCAAACAACTCTTACCAGCAAAGAGCAGCTGGAGCAGAGTAGCAATTTTTTGAAGGTTGCTAATACTAATAACATGCCTGCAAAGCACAGGCATCGGCATGCCCTTATTACAAACTGGAGTGAAATTGGCTGTGTAGCCTTTGGCTTTGCATCATCTGTTTCTATCCAAAGCCATGTAGGAATTGCATTACAGGTTCTTAATGACAGATGGCAATGGCAAGAGCAAGGGGCAGGAGGGAGCACTCTCAGGATGGGCCCCCTCCCTGCTTTGTGCTCACAGCTCTGATAAGGAGCTTGCCAACTACAGTATCCCAGCAAGCTTTGGAAGAACCCTAGTTCCCTCCAGTGGCTTGGGACAAAAGGTTTTACTGCACTGTTTGCAACCTGATCTGGTCTCCTGAAAAACAAAATTCACTCCATTGTCTTTGCCAGAGAGAGAGACAGCAGCAGAGCTCTCCCTTCTTCCCCAAGTAAAGCACAGAAACTGCTAGGAAAAAAAAGTTACCGAAGGACTCAGCTCTATGAAATGCACATTCAGGATAGGGAGTTAAGAAAGGTACTGAAACCCCAGCCCTGTGCATCCAAGGACTGGGGCCCTGAGGCCTACTTGTAATTCAGAGAAACACTGTATTTACAGGCCTCTTCCCTTGCAAAGAAAATATTGTCTCAGATGTTACTTGGAGAGTCATTGAGGACCATCTTGGATTGTAATCCCAGAACCTGCATTTACATGCAGACCTCACAAGGATCTGAGCAAGGACAGGACTAAGCTGAGAACGTCCCTGCTCCTCCCATCCCCAAGACTTGACTTCTGGGGAGAACAAGTCCTTGCCCCAATGCATGCAACCAGTACGGCTAAGCCCTACTTTGCTATACACCGGACTGGCTTGACACTTCTTCCTCTTCCCTTTTGTTTGTTCAGCAGATGACACAGTTGCTATGCATTAAAACTGTGTGGAGCCAGGGGTGAGGCAAAAGAAACAGCCCCTGGCACCCATCAAATTACTGCGTCAGAACCAAATGTAACCTTTCTGCCTTCACTGGCAACATTGAGGGCTGGGTTGCTTTGAAAGGTCACCAATAAAAACCTCAACATCAATAAAAACCTGGGAAAGTTAAACTGAGCTGCTTCATGCTCAATGAATGAACTTCCCCTTCTTGCAGAGGAGACAAAGGACTCAACAAACAGTTCGTTACTGACAGGAGAAAAGAAGCAAACAGGAAAACTCACGGGACTGAACTCCCCCTTCTCAAAGTCTATACAGAACTATTTCTACCCCTGCCAGCTGATCTCCTGTTGAGGCAACTGCTAGGCCAGCTGGCTGCCTCCTTCAACAGCAGTCACTCCACTGTCCCATTTTGGGACTGCCAGGTCCCAGTGCTCCAATGCCAGCCCTGCAGGGTTGCAACTTCTCTCCCATGCCACAGGGGAGCGTGCTGCCACTCACGCACCCCACGAGCCACTCCTGTGCTGGTCCATTAGCCACCCAGCTACTCTCTGGCTTGGGTCAACAGCGGTGTGCTGCAATCCAAGCAGAAACGATCAAGCCAACAAATGCAAGTTAGACATGTCTCCAGGATACCCACGTGCCCCTTCTATCATCTGCTCTTTTTTCCACCATATGCCAACAGAAGGAGGTTCTCACTCTCTTCTGCAGTTGTATGGGGAGGGATGTTCTTCCCTTCTAGGTCTCAGTTACCAGGTTTATCCATAGTCTGGTCCTGAGCTAAAAAACAAGCAGAAACCCAACAGGTTCTCCCTTGGATTTTGGGAAGGATGGTCAGAGTGCAAGGCAGGCCTCAGGGCCACTGGCTTCCCTGGAGATGCAGTGAGAGTAGTCCCTTGGAAGCAAGTTCCTCACTTTGTCACAGAGGCTAAAATGCACCTGCCAGCACAGTATTCTTTCACTCCCCATCTCCTCTTCACCTTGCTTTGGGCTCCTTTGCATCTGCAAAACACAGACCAGCACTAAACAGGCACAACATGGGAGTCAGGATAGACAGAGACATACTGGATTGTGCTCCCTAAAGCTCCAGTTACCGAGGGCACGGCATCATTGAAGGTCTTTGCTTTCAGGTTAAGAAGTGAGGACTTCTAGCTACTCACAGCTGCAGAGGAAACCCTGGAAGGCTTGGTCTAACTACAGGGAGGAAAGGAGGAGAAGGAGAACTGATCCTCATTTTAAGCATTTGGGTTGACTGAATCTCTTCCCAGACTGGGAGATGGACTGTGATACTTCATCTGTGACCATTAGAAGTGACAAACTCCTGGCTCTGTTCATGAAYGTTTGTGGTCTCACTTGGCAGTCTGAGGGCAGACATCTATCTGAGGACAGATTACACTGCTGCAATGCTGGGCTGCAAATTCAGTCAGGAATCCGTAAAGGCCCTTTCACATGTATAACAAGAGAGGACAGCATTGGCAACAAACATAAAAGCCACCCAAAGGAAGAAGCACAAGGAAAAGAGGTGTCTGGAAGACTTGGGGCTGTGGCCTTTCAGACTTTGGAGACAAGGGCCGCTTACACCTCCCTAACCTGCAAGGTGCCTAAGCTGCTGAAATCCCTTGTCTCAAATATATGGAGTTTAACATTTCACATGTTTAACACAGTTTAATCAAGTTGCAAGTATTTGCAGGACCCTATTGATGAAGGAGCCCAAAACAAGTGTAAAGGGCAGATAAAAAGGTGCTACTGTTCTTAGGTAAAGATATGTTTATTTTGTAGTAACTTCCATGGGAAAAGAAAAGCATTACCACAGAAGGGCCATCAAGTGTTTTGCAAAGGTACTTTGATTCTGAGTCAGCTCTTCTTCCCCAGGTTTGCCTCCTGCCTCCTTCCCACACACTGCATAAAGAGAAAGGACCACAGTCTGGGACCACCCTTCTCACTCTGCAATATCTCTTTGCAGCCTTAGGAGTCTGTAAGGCCTGATTTACACCAGCTGAAGATCTGCACTGCCCCACCATAATACAATTTACAGTTACTGGGGTCTGCCCTTTGCATTTGAAGAGTCCTATGAGAGGTAGATAATCCATAGCAGAGAGGGGTACAGACACACAGACATTATGATATCTCTTCTCTTGTTCTAGCTACCACACCACTCATTGTAGCTCTCCCTCTGCTTTTACCAAACCCCATTAGGAAGATTTAAAAGGGAAAGGAACCTGCTCAGTCCCTCAAGTTTAGATTCAGTTAGGACTCTCCTGAAGTCCAAATGCAGACTTTGTGCTCCCCTCTAATTATTATAGCCACTAATGGCTAGGCCAGCAGCACAGAAAGCCACCAAGTAGTTTGGCAGGACCTTAACAGTCCATGTTCCCAGGATACGGTTTCAGAGAAAGTCTCTGCACCAGTTCAGCTTGATTTATGAGCCAGTGTGCTTTGAATGGAAGGGTTCACTTGTGTCAAAGGAATGTGTGGGTTCACTAAAAGAATACGCTTAGGAGATAGGAAACAGGCCAAAGAAAGCCCTGGGCATGAAGAGGCTGGGGCTGTTCATGAAACCAAAAATTGGTTCAAGTAGTCAGCAGCATTTAAGAGCTATCCCCAGAAAGCCCAAGGCACTACTGAACTGCAACAGCAGTTGTGGAGGCCAGACACTAGGTTTTAAGGAGCAGAGCATGTATTTCCAATGGAAATAGCCTACAATAAAAGGCACTCTCAGACAGGGCTGAGCAATGCCATATCTATAGCATGAGCAGGAAGGCCACAGCATGGCTGAACTCGGCCATAGCCGAGTAGAACAGAAACCCCAGGAACATTCGCGCATTCCCGGGCTGGGGCAAATGTGTTCAGTAGACAACGAAACACCTGCCAGTGTCAGGAGGTGTTGATGAGCATCTGAGAGAGACAGGCTGGGAATCACATGCAGACTGCAAGGCAGGCCAAGCAGTCACATCAAACAGCAGTCCTTCAGCCAGCACCACGCAGGATTTTGCACGGATCGCTGCACAGGCGAGCGGCGCTGTTTGTATTCAACCGGTACGTGCATGTGTTTGTCTAAGTGATTCTCAGCTCGGTGCTGGGTGAGAGAAATGCACATGTTCATTATGCCGTGGGAATTAAAAACAATTAGAAGAAAAAATATTGGTTTGAAGCCTTCTAGATTTTTTTTTCTCCATCCATCATAGTATCTGGTAAGCCGTTTCTTACAACTCTTTCTTCTGGGCCTGGAGCAGGAATCTCAGGCAGCCTTTGCCCACATATTAATCATCCTTCTTGTCACTCTCAGTTTGGGCCCCCCATTATCTGCCTGGCTGAAATCTTTGCCTTTTTGCTCATAGCCAGTGGTGAGAGGCTGTGCTTGAGGCTTGTTCTTGTGCCTCAGCTCATTCACAATGTGCACTCCTGTTCACCTGCCCATGCTGCAAGAGAGACTGCCCTATCTTAAAGGTGTTCGGAAATATCTATATCATAGGTGCAAAACCATCGAGGGAGCAGACAGACTCTGTAGCAGAGGACTGATTCTCTTGTTCTATATTCTGAAAACTACACACAAGCGTAATACCAAGTGTAGTACCAAGGGAGTGCTGATGGACATGAAGTTAACCATGAGGCAGCAATGTGYYCTTGTGGCCAAGAAGGCCAATGGTATCCTGGGGTGCATCAGGAAGAGTGTTGCCAGCAGGTCGAGGGAGGTGATGCTCCCCCTCTACTCAGTCCTGGTGAGGCCCCATCTGGAGTACTGTGTCCAGTTCTGGGCTCCCCAGTACAAGAGGGATGTGGCACTACTGGAGCAAGTCCAGCGAAGGGCTACAAAGGTGATTAGGGGACTGGAGCATCTCTCTTATGAGGAAAGACTAAGAGAGCTGGGCCTCTTTAGCCTGGAGAAGAGAAGGCTGAGAGGGGATCTTATTAATGTGCACAAGCACCTTAAGGGAGGGTGTCAAGAGGATGGAGCCAGACTCTTTTCAGTGGTGCCCAGCGACAGGACGTGAGGCAACGGGCACAAACTGAAACACAGGCAGTTCCATCTGAACATGAGGAAAAACTTCTTTACTGTGAGGGTGACAGAGCACTGGAACAGGTTGCCCRRAGAGRYTGTGGAGTCTCCTTCTCTGGAGATATTCAAAACCTGCCTGGACGCGATCCTGTGCAACGTGCTCTAGGTGACCCTGCTTGAGCAGGGGGGTTGGACTAGATGATCTCCAGAGGTTCCTTCCAACCTCAACCATTCTGTGATTCTGTGATTCTGTGATGCCATGGAAGAGCTTGACGTGGAGATGGTTACATGAGAAAATCTGTGCAGGTGCCAATCCTGCCTTGAGAGCCACAGCAATTCAAATGCAATTGGCAGGGGTGTATCGCCAGCCCAGGCTCATGAAAACAGCACTGGGAGCACAGTGCATACAGCAGAAATGCTGGGAAGTGGTAATGTTGAGGGGTGAGGCCCTGGCCAGGCTAGGAAAAGTATGTGGGAGAGCTGAAACTACTGATGGAAAAAGCAAGCCCTGGCACTGTAGGTACTGCTTTGGAAGGACCAAGAGAAGCTAGAGCAGCAAGGGGCATTTGCTGAGTCTTTACTAGAGACTTGGCACTAGTGAAGATCATGCGAGAGGTCAAGAAACAGGTTTAGAAACTCACTTTGGGGTTTGCTGCATGTGTCCATAGGAAAGGTGGGGTTTTTTTGCTGGCAAACTCCATTAGACTGCTCTCAGTTACTGGCAGTAACGTGTGATGTCTTTATGGTGATGCCACTGTCAATCTCAGGACAGGCTTTCCCCTCAGGTCCCCGCTCCTGTCATCATGCTGTCACCCAGGAATTTGGATTCAGAGGCTGGCAGGTCTCCTTCCCTCATGGCTTCAGAGTAGAGGAAAAGATACATACCCAGGGAGCCTGAAAGCTGAAAGAGTACTGAAATGCCTCCATGAGATTGCATTCTGGGGATAGGAAGCCAAATAGATGGGCATTTGTATAACTCTTGTATACAGCATGGGAGCAGAGCCAAGGAGCAGGGCAGGCACAAGCAACCAAGTAGCGATGTGCTGTAGTGAAATCCTGCCGTGAGTGCTACAGCTAGCCAAGAAAAAAGCAAAGCCCAGAGGGAGAAAAGGACATCAGAGGGGCTTTTATAAGGTGGGTAATTAATATATTGAAATTGAAAATATAGAAAGAGAAATGAGAGCTTCAACCCCACCTGAACCAAGCTAGGGGAAGAAGCGCAGAGACTGCATTCAAAGCTGAGAGCCAGCTACATGTCCAGGGTCTGACTTGTCCAGCCTGCAAAGAAGCTGCTGGTGGCCTTCACCACCCCATAGGCAGCAGAGCTGTCCCCCAGCATACATGCTGTCAAAGCCAGGCTGCGCCTATCGCCATCTTCCGATGTTCACATAAAACAGACAGTTTTTATAAGCAGGAAAGCAGTTTCACCACAAATGGATGATTTCAGAGTGCGAAGAGGGAAGTGTACCCAAAGCAAAATTTTAACTATTGCAGTTTGTGTGCAGTGATGGAGATGGTGACATTTATTTCAACAACACTAACAGCTGGGGTTTGGATCTGCAGTCCCACCAGTCACGTACATTCAAGTATCGTGAATGTCCCCAAAAGATGAAGGGTTGTTGGAGGGGTTTTTAACTGGTCACAGCTGTTTGTTTCCTTCTGTCTTCTGGGTCTTCATGGCTTTAAAGCTTTGCTGTCTACCAGTGGTGTTGGTCACAAGCTTTTTTGAAAGAGACTTTTTTGAAAAGCCTAAAGCAGATATTCTCATACAATTACATAATTTCAGAGC
Source organism: Apteryx rowi (assembly GCF_003343035.1). Classification (NCBI taxonomy): domain Eukaryota; kingdom Metazoa; phylum Chordata; class Aves; order Apterygiformes; family Apterygidae; genus Apteryx; species Apteryx rowi. Next base: position 847,608 of record NW_020450598.1, read on the forward strand.
TGAGGTTTTAAGAAAAAAGCAAGCAAACAATGAACTATTGCAGCGAACTGCTAGCAATGCTGTGTTTCAGCTCTGGAAGAGGCCTGGTATGGGGGAGAAGAAATCTTCCTCTGCCAGTGAAATCCCAGTTGCTACAAATAAGCAAATTCCATCATTCAGCCCGGAAAATTCTCAGCCTGTAAACATGCCAGTTACTTGGTTGCCTTGCTCTGCTGCGAATCTCTGCACCTTTCCTCCTCCCACCTGCCGGCTGTCTCTCTGGTACATCTTCCATCCTTTCCTGTGAGCCTGCTGAAGCAAAGAATGCACGTCATGCAAAAAAGCCTCCCCAACACATTCTTCTCCTCTCTGTTGAGAAATGATCTCTGGGATCACTTACAAACCCTGCTGTTTCCCTGACCTCTTGTTCTCCAGGCTCTTGAATGATATCTTCTCTTGTATCTCAGTCCCTGAGCAGGTTTCCTTTCATTCTCCATGCGCAGAGAGAGATCGACCTAAGCAAAACTTTGTCAGCAAGTCAGATTTCTGCCTGTGCTGGGGCGACCGTGCCAGGTAGGTTAATGGAGGTGCAAAGGCTAAGACTGGCTAGCTAAAGGGAACACTGGAGACAAAAGCAATGGCTCTATTAAATGAAGCAGAGAATCCTATTATTTTCTGTCCTGGTGCTGCCATTGTCCTGCTGGGTGACTGTATGCAGACACTTTACCTACCTATGCATCATCTTTAAATTGAGGAGAATGTAGATTTGAAATATTGTCCAAGATCTATGGTTAAGAGCTCCCTATGAGGCAGGTGGTATTCATTTCAGGAAGTGTGGACAAGCCTTAGACCAAGATTTGGTCAGTAGTTGAGCAAATCTGTTAGCCCTGAATCTGCAAAGAGGCCTTCTCTAGAGAGCTGGTGGAAGACTTGCAATTTAAGGAAGTTGTGGTAGACTGGGTGACATGCAATAGAAATAACTTGAGATTTTGGGAAAAAAAAACATTTTAGAAGATACTGCCCCTTCCCTCCCAACTTGTATCAAAAGCCTTGCAGGAAATAAAAGTTTTCAAATATTTTATTTGGTGGCAATATTTTCTAAAAGGTCAAAACACTACCTGGCCAGCAGAAGCCATTTCTTGTCATCTCCACATCTGACATTGCAGGGTTTTATCACCCATCCTTGATAAAGTTTTATCTATCTCCCTCATCTTTCATCAACCCAGGTTCTGCACTGTTATAGCTGATTTCAGAAATGCCTTGCCCTCTTTCCACCTGCCTCCTTCCAGATGTAACTGAGGCAGAGTAAAAGACCATGGAGATATTAGCCATGAGGAATTTTCACACTCCTTGTGGCTCCTTTTCCCAGGGCTCTCTGCAGTTTCCTTGCCAACTCCAGTGACCCAAAGACCACTGAGTCTTTCTAGTACTCTCAGGAGAAAAGTTAGAAGGTTCAGTTTAAAGGAAGAGCTATGGAGATGGCTCAGTCCCTGTGTACTTCTTCCTGTGTAAAAGAAGCCATATGGCAGTGCTTAACTGCACTTACTGAGTGCTGGAATTACTTGGCCTTCCGGCTTTCTTCTCCAAGACTGCCCAACTGTGCAATTACCACAAAGCAGCCACCTGCCTGCCTGACAAGCACTGCTCCATTAGCTGCGCTTAAAACCTTTGCAAGCAGCTCCATTTCCGTTTAAATGCAGCTTGAGAATACTGTCTTTAACTCACTTCAAATTCAACCTGCTGCTGATTTTACCAGTGTTTGCACTGAACCCCATCAATGCTTAGGCTCATCTGGTGTCCCTGGAAGGATCCTAGAGTCAAATCCAAACAGAAATTCAGCCATGGCACCCTGAGAAAACTCTTAAAATCCCCTTCTCCTGCACTCCCAGGACTGCAGTGTATACTTGCTGGATGCAGTTGGGGCATGCTGCGCCTGCTGTGCAGCTTGGAAGTTTTACGATGTATATTTTCTGATTGCTTTATTAACATCTGAAGGCACATGCTCTGGGGAAGGCAATTAGGGCAGCTCTGCCAGTGGAATTTCCCACACGTGTACAGCAAACGGCTGCTCAAGGTGAGCAAGGGCTCACTAACTGGCACTGATGGGCCAGGCTGAGGGATCCAGAGGAGGGAAACTCCCAGGGCAGAACCTGCATGGTGCCACAGGCAGGCAGTGATGATCACGGGAAAGCTTAGGAGCTTTTTATAGGGTTACAGCTCCATTTCAGCCTACTACACCTGGGATTTAGGATGGCCTGGCATTGCATGACCTTTCACAGGGTCATCAAGCAGCTCAGTACGTTCCTGCTGGCACCCTCCAAGTCCCCAGTAAGCTATTCTGTAAAGCAGCATTTTGGGCCAGCTGCTTCTGGTCCTTCTCAGGTCCATTGTACTTAAGGGGGCTGTTGTGGTGTTAGGACATTTAACAGTCTGGGATGCTCCCTCACACCACGTCCCCCATGCACGGCTCAGCTTTGGGGCTTTACAGCCACTTCCCACCTCCCATGTCCAGCTGCCTTCCCTCCCCTAGTTCCCCCCACTTTGCAGAGCAGGGTTCCCAAGCACAGGATGGGTTTCAGACAACAACAAAGCAGATACATAGCTGCTTGCCCAAGCACCTGGGTATCTGTGTGTGGGAAAGGATGGAGGGTCTCAAAGACCCAGCACAGTGAGTTCATGGGAGTCATGCTTGAAACGACAGCACTGTCAAATACAGAAACGAGCAGAGATTAGTGAGAGAGTGGCTCCTCCCCTCCAGTTAGAGCACCCTTCAACTTCAGCTGGAACAGCACTTGGAAAAAAAAATGTCAGAAAGCAGATATCTGAGCTCTCCCCAATAGGTTCTTTCCATCAACATCATGAGACCCTGCTGAGGAGCCTAAATAGCAGGGCCAAAAGACACAGGAGGACCAACCTCCTGTCTGGACACCAGCATTGCCACTGTGCTCTCCTGATGCTGGCTAGGATCCATATTGCCGGGCCTGATCCTGAATCCTGGATGAGCCCTGTTGCATGCAGGCCCCCTGACTTTTAGCTCTGAGCAAGGATGAGTCAGAGACAATCATTTCAGGTTAGGTATTTCACTGGGAGGTCTTGTGAGTGATGACAGCCTGGCTTGCATGAGAACCCGTGCCTGCACCATTCAGGACAGGATCAGTGCTTGCTTGGGAAAGATTTTTCCCCTATGTCTAACTGGCAAATGCTCTCTCCAAACTAAGTGAAGTCACACTTAGAAAAAGATAAAATGAAAAGCCAACAAACCTGATCATGAGTTTAAGGGAACAGGAGCCTGTCGACATCTGTTACTTCCACACCTCATTGCATCAGGCCTGACGTTCACACCGTAGTTCAAATTGCACCAGCTCTGCCGTCAAGGTTTCCTGTGGGGCAGAAATCATGACTTCAGAAAATACCCCTTCTTAGAGCCAGAATGGATCTTATTTCTGCCTGAAGGTGGACAACTTCTGAAAGTTTGGAGGATGGCAGCATGAGGGTGACAGACAACCATGACTCAATGAAAAAGGACTATGGGATTTGAAACATATGAGATCTAGTCCTGGCACTAAGCAGACCTCTATCAAATTGCTTTACCCATGGGACTGCTAAAGCAATGGAAATTCCCAAGGATAAAGGACTTTGGGAGCTGTGGTTTATTATTGCTACTGGAACTGTTTGTTTATTATGTACAAATCATGGCTCTAGCAGCAGACTTACCCAAACGACTGCTGGGACTGACACCTCTTCCTGTCCCCTCTTCTTTCAGGAATTGCCATGGGTCAAATCTCCTGGGGAGCAATGCGGACTGCAGGCAGTGAACCACAGCTGAGTCCTGCCTGCTCTCAAGCTCCAGCAGCCTTGTAGAGCGTGCACACCTGCTCTTTCAACCCAAGACACTCAGCCTATCCTTTAAACACAAGCGAGCACTAAATGCAAGGCGTTAGTGCTTGGGGCTTGTCCTGTGTTCTGTGGTTTGGACAGAGACCCCCACCGAGGGCTCCTCTTCCTTTCCCAGCGCAATAGGCAGATTCTCACACAACCTTGCCAACCCGATTAGCAACACAGCGCTTTGGTGTGGGCTGAATTCAGCTGTCTCATCTGCCCTGGGAGGACATCAAAGTGACCACAGGTTTCCCGGCAGCCCGTGGGCAGCCAGCCCTGGTTAGCAGCTGGTCAGTGAGAAGCTGCTGTTCTTTTAGGTCACTTCTTAAAACCACACATGTCAAAAGGAGAGCTGTTGGAGAACTAGCCCCAGCACCCATTCCCCCCTTCAGCCTCAGCTGAGCCATCTGAAGTGTAGCTAGATCAAACAGGGTGATGTTCATAGCCTTTGGACGAAGGGACAGAGTGCACCCTCAGCAAGTTTGCTGATGACACAAAACTGGGAGGAGTGGCTGATACACCAGAGGGCTGTGCTGCCATTCAGAGGGACCTTGACAGGCTGGAGAGGTGGGCAGACAGGAACCTCGTGAAGTTGCAGAAACAGAAGTGCAGAATCTTGCACCCAGGGAGGAATGACCCCATGCACCAGGACAGGCTGGGGGCTGACCTGCTGGAAAGCAGCTCTGCAGGGAAGGACCAGGGAGTCCTGGTGGACAACATGTTGACCATGAGGCAGCAATGCACCCTTGTGGCCAAGAAGGCCAATGGTATCCTGGGCTGCATTAGGAAGAGCACTGCCAGCAGGTCAAGGGAGGAGAACCTTTCCTCTACTCAGCCCTGCTGAGGCCACATCTGGAGGACTGTGTCCGGTTTTGGGCTTCCCAAGACAAGAGAGACATGGAGCTACCGGAGTGAGTCCAGCGAAGGGCTCCTAAGATAATTAAGGGACTGGAGCATCTCTCCTATGAGGAAAGGCTGAGAGAGCTGGGCCTGTTCAGCCTGGAGAAGAGAAGACTTAGGGAGGCTCTTCTCAACATGCATAAGTATCTGAAGGGAGGGTGTCAAGAGGATGGGGCCAGACTCTTCTCAGTGGTGCCCAGTGATAGGATGAGAGGCAACAGGCACAAACTGAAACACAGGAAGCTCCATCTGAACATGAGGAAAATTGTTTTTACTGTGAGGGTGACAGAGCACTGGAACAGGTTGCCCAGAGAGGTTGTGGAGTCTCCATCCTTGGAGACTTGAAAGCCATCTGGATTAGGTCCTGAGCAATGTGCTCTAGGTGACCCTGCAAGAGCAGGGGAGTTGGACTAAATGGTCTCCAGAGGTTCCTTCCAACCTTAACCATTCTGTGATTCTCTGATTCTTCAATAGCTGGACACTGCAGGAAAGGGCAGCCCTATCTGCTCTGAAAATAAACACAAACAATACCAGAAAAAATTGCAGGGGAAGGCAGGCTGGTGCTAAAAACATAACAATAAGTATCTGGCTTATGACTTGTCCATGACAGTGTCAATGATAAAACCAAGAAGGTCTCTGCTCTCCTACCAAAGAGAAGAAACTGTGGATGCTGTTCAACATTATAACCCAAAGGGAAAGCAAGGCCTTGGAGCCTTCTGCTGTGCTGGGTGGGCTAGCATGGGAAACCTAGGCTGTATCCATTAGAAATACAGATTTTACATGGGTTAGTTAAATGGCTCTAAGGTTTCATACAGAATTTTGTGTTTGGTATTAAACTCAGTATAAACTGAGTATAACTGGAAGATACAGCTCACTTCAGTTCTGGGAAAGAAGATCCATGTTGGGTTTATCTGCAGGTTAAACAGATCACTTAAAAGTTAATCCAGATCAGCTCTCCTAGGTAACTCTATGTAGACAAGCCTTTGATTAACATATGATGGACTGTGAGAGTCTGACAAAACTGGGGTTGTTTTGCTCTGATGTGTAGCCATCTCAGTCTAGACTGCAGCGGGATTTCACCACTGTTTTAAGCCAAGGAGAGGGGAGAAGAAAGCAGTACTAGCAAGGCACCAGGGAAACAGCAGCTTGAATTCCAGCTCAGCTGCTAACGTATTGCCTCCAGCAGCAACCACCCTGCAAAACCTCCAGCTGCAAGCTCAAGCTAGGTTAGCAAGAAAGGAGGAGGTGACTTGCACTAACTTGAATTGATCTAGCCCCATGCAGGCAAACCAGAAGCATGTGTTTAGGCAGCCCCAGTGCAGCAAACTCCGTTTTTGCTGGGCTTCGCTTGCAAAGCTAAGTAAGCAGGGCTAGTAATTCCTGCCCTAGAATTGCAGAGGTGCCGCGCGTGGACACAGGGCCACCTGAAGCAGCAAGCAGGAACTACTACTGTTGACTACAGTAACAGTCAAAACTTAAGAGACAGTTCCCCCCAAAAGGGATCATCAGAGTCACTGCTGAAGCTGACAGGACTCCTCACATAAGCCAGAATGGCAGATCAGGCCTTTCAGGCAGCAAGCGGAGTATCAGGGGAGCAGGGACCTTTACTAGACAGCTCTCAAAACAGCAGACACTTCAGCAATGTTGTGCAGAATTTCTGCCAAACACTGATAGTGTGCAGCATGCCGCAAGATCAGCAGCTAGTTCATAGACAATGCAAAAAGAGCACCCATCAATTCAACTTACTTTGTAAAAAGTTTTATTTTTAGTTCTTGTGAGTGGTGCTAGATTGGCATCATTATAAATAGAAGACTTCTATTTATCCTACAGTCTAGGTACCGCAGTGCTAAGTCAGTTTTACGACCTCAATAAATCCAGATTAGGTGCTCTCAAGGATGTGTCACCATAGAAATAACATTTCCTCTTCTCATTCATATGCACAGCTAGGGGGATGGATTATGCCGAAGGGGGGTGCTGGCCTCATAAGCCAGCCTGATGCTGTCTGATCTGTCTTGACGTGATACAGGCTGACATTCAAACAAGATTGTGGATCCCAGCTTCAGATTTCTGAATCCCTTCTAGCAGGTGCATTTTGGTGCTGAAAAGCCTACAGGAACACTGGCAGAGGAGGGTCTGCCTTGACGCTCAAGAAACAGGGAGCATCACACAGTTTGTCACTGAATGATGACTGCCTGATGCTCTGTGCAGGATTCAGCCAGCTGATTACATTGCTCTGTCCCTGCCCACATCGGCAGCACCTCTGGTGACAAAACACCAGGGCTAGGAGTAAGAGCAATTTGCAGTTCTGCAAAGGTGGAAAGCAGGAAGAGAGCAGAAGATAGAGTCCAATTTGGTAGAATAACTTATAGCCTCTTGCTAAGAGGTTACTTTTCTATCTAAGCTGACTGCCAATAACTATTAAAACACCAAAATAATTCTTCCCCTCCTTAATTGCTTTCCATTTGCTTTTGCCTTTCATCAGCTGATGCTGCTTCATTAAATCTGCAGCATTATGTCAATTCCCAGCATGACAAGCATTT